>NC_053496.1:129245365-129545365 GCF_905171775.1 Rana temporaria
CATTAAAGGGGTTAACACTAGGGGGTGAGGAAGGGGTTAAATGTGTATACTGCTTAGTGTTCTAACTGTGGGGGAAGGGGGGTGACTGGGGGAGGTGACCGATCTGTGTCCCTATGTACAAGAGACACAGATCGGTCTCCTCTCTCCCTGACAGGATGCTTACATATGAGATCATCTCTCATTGGCTGCACAGATCGCCTACCGAATGGCCACTCAGATTGTCCGTTCACGGCGATCTGTGATTGGCTTAGTCCAAGGGACACAGCCAGCACAGAGTTTCCCCGCTGCGCGCTTGGGAGCGAGCAAAGGGACGGACGTCAATTGACGCCCACTTGGATTTTCAGGTCTGAGCTGTAGCCGTCATTCGGCTATAGCGCGGGCCTCAAGTGGTTAATCCCCAGGCAGCCCACACTTAACGCTATGACCTCACTAATGCTGCGTACACACGATAGGTTAGTCTGATGAAAACGGTCTGATGGACCGTTTTCATCAGACCAAACCGATCGTGTGTGGGCCCCATCGGTTATTTACCCATAGGTTAAAAAAATAGGAACTTAAAATTATCTGATGGATAAAAAACCTATAAAAAAAAACGATCGTCTGTGGGTACGTCCATCGGTTAAAAATCGACGCATGCTCAGAATCAAGTCGACGCATGTTTGGAAGCATTGAACTTCATTTTTTTCAGCACGTCGTGGGGTTTTACGTCACCGCGTTCTGACACGATCGGTTTTTTAACTGATGGTGTGTAGGCACGACCAATCATCAGTCAGCTTCATCGGATAACTGATGGAAAAATCCATCAGACTGTTTTCATCAGACTAACCTATCGTGTGTACAGTGCATTTTCTCCCTCTTTCTTCTTCCTCGTAGTTCAGGACATGTGCAGGACAGTGTGCTTTTGGTGCATTTTGCCATGTTCCGGATGCATTCCATACAGAAAAAATAATGCAGGAATACATGGAAAAACTGTGCATGAATTTTTGATGCAGATTAAAAACACACTGGAATGCATTCCTCTACACTTGTTCAGTGTGATCCCTGACCCCTCCCCCTGCTCTAAATGCCGACTCCTCTGCTGTTCCTTTCCATTGTCAGCAGGTCGGACTCGGAACCTGGGAAGTTATTCCTCCTCTGAATGCCGGGACCTCCAAGCACCTGATTGGTTGTTAGGATGCTAGCAACCAATCGCTTTGATAGGCGGGACTTGGGAGACAACAGGAGAAAGACAGTAGTTCCACGTAATTGGGCACCTTTTCTGCTTTTCGCAACCAGTTAATATGTACTCGTTATATGCTAGCAGGCGAGTACAAATTTTGAGGGCTGGTGTAGAGCCACGGAACATGTTGATAGTTTTTTGTAATATTTAGCCGCTTTAAATATCAACTTTACGAAGAATCCAATTCTTGGCATCTCTGTACATTTGGGTGGCAGTGCTGCCACCATTTCCTATCTTTTGGAGCTCAAAGATTTCTTGCTGTAAATACACCAAAATCCAGAAACTGCAGTGCATTGGATTGACTGGATAACCCGGCTGAGCACTTTACATACAGGGACATCTATATTCCCTGCAGACTTTCACCCCAGGTTGTCTGATCCCCCATAGGGGAGCTCAGTAACCTCACAATTGTAAGTAAATACATTGTGTTTTATCCTCTCTTAATACATTATATTGAACTATCTGTAAACTACTACCAGAGACTCTGTCTTTATTTTTCTTTTTTTCTTTTCTCTTATCTAACTGGGATAACTCCAAAAATAAGAAAACACTGGGCTAGGAACATCAGGTCAACCAAACGACTTAAAGCATCTATTGTTTAGTCAGACACATGCAGAAATGTTGTTAATTGTGACTTATCCAGTAAAAAAGAATGCACCCAAGACCGTATTTATGTACTTGTCAGTACTGTTTATATTGCATACTTACAATTGATTGTGGTTAGAGCTTTTTATTTCTACCTAGAAATATGCATGCCTGTAAAAATGCTTTGTCTGGTATTATCATGGTATCGTAAAAAAATTGTGCTGACAGTATAGATAGCTGTTACACTGAACATGTCACCAGACCATTAATTTCAACAAAAAAATTCCCATATTATGTGTCCATTTAACATATATTATACATGAAATATACCTGTAAAAGCTCCCCTGGTGTAGACATCCAAAGCCCTAAAACTGTTCCTAGGTGCTGCCATCCTGGATGGACTCAGACCTGTCACTTACTTTAAATCTTCCCCTGGCAACTACGTAGAAAGTTAATGAAGGGTCAACACAGACAGTGGACACTCCTGGAAAAAGTGAGGGTAATTACATGTATAGCACTTACCCCGGAAGGAGCTGCTGGTAATTGATTGGGCCTGTACTCTGCTCTCCTACCCCCAAATAATTTGTCTCAACCCGCTTGACACAGCTGTGTAACAGTGTGGATGTGAAACTTTCACTAAACAGAACAATCCCACATAAAAATGTGTATATAGTGTACCTTTATCGCTATCTGGGCATCCGTTGTTCCACCTGTTAGAATAATGAACAAGCCTCACACCAATTGTGATCAACCAAAATGTAAGTTTACTGGAACTAGTATAGAGACAGTAGTTTTATAATAACTGTATCAACATACAAACTTACTATAATAGTGCAAAGAGTGTACACAAATTATTAACACATAACCCCCCTGACGGTAAACCCGAGCGTGACTCGGGGTTGGTTTTCAATGCTAAAATCGGTATTCCCGAGTCACGCTCGGGGTGGACGTGCAGCGGCGCGGCTTACCTTTCGCTGGATCCACAGGCAAATTACTCACCTTGTCCCTGGATCCAGCAATGCCACCCCGCTGTGTGAGCGAGCGGGACCTCTTCGCTCGATTCACAGTCCCCGTGTGCCGCCGATCTCCGTTCCCTGCGACGTTACGACGCACGGGGACGGAGAACGGCGCCAAATTCAAAAAAGTAAACAAACACTTTACATACAGTATACTGTAATCTTATAGATTACAGTACTGTATGTAAAAAATACACACCCCCTTGTCCCCAGTGGTCTGCCCAGTGTCCTGCATGTACTTTTATAAAAATAAAAAATGTCATTTCTGCCTAAAAACTGTAGATTGTCCAAAAGTGTCCCTTTATGTCAAAAATGGTTTTAGATCAGCTAGAAAACAGCGATAATAAATTATAATCACTTGCAGAAATGTGCGATAGCGATTTGTGGGGAAATTCGTCATAAAAAAAAATAAATAATGGCAGCGACAATTCTGCAACTGAGCAAATTTCAGTGATTTTGAGTTGATTACATTATTGAATAATTTTTATTATAATTATATTATTATTTGTTATAATTATTTATAATTATTTATTATATTATAATTTATAATTTTGTTTTAAAAAAAAAATCATACCCGGGATGCCTACAAGACTCTTGCTTGGTCAGATTTAAGTGAGTTATTTCTAAAAATTACAGGCCTACAGTATAAAACGCCAAATTTCCTTGCAAAATAAATGTACCGCTTTTGGTACGTAATTCCAGACAGAATCATACCGCCAGGGAGGTTAAAGGTCCCTTTAGCCTCTACTGCGGCGCGTCTCCAAGTGGGACTAGTGCTCAGAGTGACAATGCCTTGACACTGGTCACCTTCCCACTTCCAGTACGGCCGCACCAAACATACCAATGCAAAGATATCAACACAGCACAATACAATTTGTCAAGAGCTTCCCCTGAGGTATAAGGCAGCCTTTTGTCTTACTGTATCCAAAGCACAAACCCTCCCAGTGAGAAGTGTGGTCGCTGGTCTTCTTTTCTTCGGCTAGCAATTATACTGCAGTGTTTGTAATCCAATGGTTTAACAAGTAATGAAGTAACATAACTGAAGAGTGATAACAATTCCTGCTATACAGCACACTTGTAGATGCATTCGGTGTAGGTATACCTTAATCATCAGTCAGCCCTCAATGAAGCATAGGCTTTTAAACCTGATTGAACTCAGTCTATTTGAATGAGGCCTCCCTGTAGGACTACAGGTCCCAGCAACACTGTGAAATGAGTCTAAGTGTGTTAAGGGTGTTAAATAACTTCTGGGCGACAGCCCTCTCACCACACCAGGTCTGGAAAGTTGTGAACCTCCGCTCCGGCTGTCTCAGTCCTGCTGCCAGTCAGCACTGTCACGCTGCTCCGCTCCGCAAGCAAACCGGACATCCACTTGTCTCCGTCAAGGGTCCTGGATCTTCAGACCCGATCACACTGCCTCTCCAGCACACTGTGGTAAGGCAGAGTCAATGGATGTTGTTCTGCTCTGCACGATGTAGGCCCTCTCTGAACACTCCTTCACAGATCCTCACAGGCAGACCATGCGTCCAGAAGAGACAGAAAATGGCTGCACTCTGCCTTTTATTACCCACCCAGCATGCAGTTCAGCCATCTAGTGTCCATGGGTAAGTGAGTGAGCATTATGGGTAAGTGAGTCTTGACAAAATAAACATTTTCTGCTCTGCATGTGTAAGTTAAAGTTCACATTGGTATTTGGCTCCCTCTAGTGGTATGCAGTCTTTAGCATACATGGCAAAAATACCAGTGCTACACATGCAAAAAGAAAGGGGGCTGTGCTGGGAAATTGACTAGTCAATATTTCTAGCAAGCACTAAGGCACATTGCAAGTGAATTTATCAATCTTTGATTAAGGTGAAAAACCTCCTGTGATGCAGCTGCCCCCCAGAGCCCCCATTTTACTTACCTGAACCCAGTCTTTCCAGCGACGGGGACGAGCGCACCAGCTTCAGCCAGGGTCTTGGGTCCAGATTGGATAGATTGATAGCAGCACAGCCATTGGCTCCCACCCGCTTGCTGTCTGCCAGCCAGTCCAGCACTTACCCCATCTAGGTGGCGGCATCGGGCAGTGGCTCCTGTGTCCTCTCCTTCATCACGGCGGCTTCCGCCGTGATAGGTAGATTCACGTAGGTTGGCCTAAAATTAGGACGGCCTAGCCTAGTCTTTTTAGGCTACACCGCCGTAAATTATTTAGGCTAGTAGTGATTCTCAAACCACTTACCTGCTAATTTTCAGCGGTGTAGCCATAAACGAGCGTGCATAAGCGCGCCTAATTCAAATGACTTGGAGGGGGCGTGTTGTATGGAAATGAGGCTTGACCTCGCGTTTTTTTACGTTTTTTGTCACTGCGCATGCGCCGGGCGACTACATTTCCCAGTGCGCATTGCAGCTAAGTAGACCGTACGGGCCTATTGATTTTGACGCGTACGTAAACGACGTAAATCCCGATTTGCGGTTGACTTGCGCAAACGACGTAAAAAATTCGAACCTTGCGGCGGGAACGCCGACCATACTTAACATTGTTATTCCACCTCATAGGTGGAATAACTTTAGGTGGCCTATCACGTACGGAAACGACGTTAATCGACTGCGGCGGGCTCGCGTTCGTTCGGGAATCGTCGTAAATTCTCATTTACATAATCTAGGCCGGCCGCAATGTAAGCGCCACCTAGCGGTAAGCCAAAACATTGCAATCTAAGATAGGACAGCTTGCGCCGTCCTATCTTAGATATGTTTAAGTGTATCTCTGTTAGAGAATACACTTAAACATAGGTCAGCTAACTCTTTGTGAATCTACCTATGAGTCTCCTCACCTCCTTCTAGGCATCCAATAGGTTTGATTTGCAGAGCTTGTGCACCAAGGCCACCCTATTTTAAAGCCTATTAGAACCTCTGGAATCCTGCATGGGGGCCGGATGCATGGATGGGGGGGGGGGTGACGCCTGTGCGCCCTTAATGGACGGGTGGCCCCTGACCTGAAGACTTGAAGCTTTTAGCAGTTTCAGTGTCAGAATTTGAGGGTCAGTAGAGGGCAGCCAGTGAGGATTCATCCACGATTTGGCTGCCTACACAAAGCACTGCCCCCGCCACCCAAGAAGAGGTAGTTTTGGCTGTATGGGCTGTATGGGCTATAATAAACATAATCTAAATAAAACAAGCCTCACTTTATTAAATGCGGGCCAGAAATATAAATAAGTTAATTCAATATTAAAACAATAAACAATATTCATAATTAACATTTTGAATACATAAAAAAAATTATGAACCTTGGCGTCACCATCAAAATTGGGTCCATACCCAAGATGATAATCTGTTAGTCGAAACATGTCGGGTTGACCTATTTACAAGCATCGCTCATGTACCTGCATTTATATTTGTCAAGCCTACCTATGATCATCCAAATGTGAGTGTTCATTTCTAAAACTTATTTTTAAATACTACTTTTAAACGGTATCATGCTATGCAAGTTTTTTCATTATATTACGCATGTTACGTGGATACCGAGCCTCTGTCCTCTATATGAAACTGTTCTATACACCTCCTGCTTTCCATTGATGTCTGGGCCCGTCGATGCTGAGTGACCAGTTTGGATCCAGGACTAGCTGTTCCCATTGAGTCTACTGACCAATAAGCCCTGTTTGACTTGGGTGGTATATGCCTCTCTAAGTCAACAACATCTGGTAAGCCTCCCCATATCATTGGTGGTGGTGTCTTCAGCTGTCTTTTTTCCTTGAGGGTCACACCTGTGGTTGGATACTCCATATCCTGTTTGCAGGATCACATGCTTTCACTCGTTTGGACTTTATTTGCCACTTGTTATTGTTGCTCTTCTCATTTTAATGCTCACTTATTTACTGAGGTGTTAGCATAACATTCACTGCATTGTTCGCAATAGGTGAATTGTTCAATATCATTTCACTGTTCTTTCACTTGTTTATTTATTAGAGGTGTTTTTGTATTGATAAGCAATTTTAAGTATAAACAGCGCTTCACTTTTCTATATCCAAATGCGGTACTGCACACCCCAGAGGCTTGAATCCTGCTCGTCTTGCGAGACACCTCTCCTAAACCACATTACTCGCAATCCGTGGTATTACTGTATCACCAACTTTTTTTCTATAATAAATATCCCCAAAATATAATAATTTCTTCATCGGTTTAGGCCAATATGTATTCTTCTACATATTTTTGGTAAAAAAATCGCAATAAGCGTATATTGATTGGTTTGCGCAAAAGTTATAGCGTATACAAAATAGGGGATAGGTTTATTGCATTTTTATTATTTATTTATTTTTTACTAGTAATGGCGGCAATCTGTGATTTTTAGCAGGACTATGACATAGCAGCAGACAGATCGGACACTTTTGACACTTTTTTGGGACCATTGACATTTGTACAGAGATCAGAGCTGACAGTCTACTGACTGCAATGGTACCAGCTGATTGGAGAAAAGCCAATGTAGCACCAATATTTAAAAAGGGCCCAAAATACATCCATGGGAATTACAGACCAGTTAGCCTAACATCAATAGTATGTAAGCTCATGGAGGGGATGATAAAGGACTATATACAAGATTTTAGTAATGAGAACGGTATCATTAGCAGTAATCAGCATGGATTCATGAAGACTCGTTCTTGCCAAACCAATCTATTAACCTTTTATGAGGAGGTGAGTTGCCAACTAGATAAAAGAAGGCCCGTAGACGTGGTGTATCTGGATTTTGCATAAGCATTTGACACAGTTCCCCATAAATGTTCACTGTACAAAATAAGCTCCATTAGCATTGACCAAAGGGGGAGGACATGGATTGAAAACTGGCTACAAGGGTGAGTTCAGAGGGTGGTGATAAATAGGGAGTACTCTGAATGGTCAGGGGTTGGTAGTGGTGTCCCCCAGGTTCTTTGCTGGGACCAATCCTGTTTAATTTGTTCATAAACTACCTGGAGGATGGAGTAAGCAGTGCAATCTCTGTATTTGCGGGTGATACTAAGCTAAGCAGGGCAATAACTTCTCCGCAGGATTTGGAAACCTTTCAAAAAGATCTAAACAAATTAATGGGGTGGGCAACTATATGGCAAATGAGGTTCAATGTAGAAAAATGGAAAAAAATGCATTGGGTGGAAAAAATACAAATGCAATTTATACACTGGGGGGAGAACCTCTGGTGGAATCTAGGATGGAATAGGACCTGGGGGTCCTAGTAGATGATGGCATGCAATGCCAAGCTGCTGCTAACAAAGCAAATCGAATATTGGCATGCATTAAAAAGGAGATTAACCCCAGAGATAAAACAATAGTTTAACAAGACACGTGGCCACTCATTAAAATTAGAAAAGGGGTTTAACCTTAAACTACATAGAGGGTTCTTTACAGTAAGAGCGGCAAATATGTGGAATTCCCTTCCACAGGCAGTGGTCTCAGCAGAGGACATCAATAGTTTCAAGAAATATTTAGATAAGCACCTGAACGACCACAACATACAGGGATATACAAGGTAATACTGACATATAATTACACACATAGGTTGGACTTGATGGACATGTTTCTTTTTTCAACCTCACCTACTATGTACTATGTACTATATATACTGGCCCAGATTCAGGTAGAATGGAGCAATATTTGCGTGGGCAAAGAGCAAAGATTTTTCTCTGCGCCCACGCAAATATTTCCATTTGCCCAGCGATTCACGGAGCAGTAGCTCCGTAAATTGTGCGGGCGATATGCTAAACAGCCGGGCGTAAGGCTGCCTAATGTAAATGATCCCGCCGGGGGCGGGAATTATTTAAATTAGGCGCGCTCCCGCGCCGAGCGAACAGCGCATGCTCCGTCGGGAAACTTTCCCGACGTGCATTGCGGCAAATGACGTCGCAAGGACGTCATTTGCTTCTAAGTGAACGTGAATGGCGTCCAGCGCCATTCACGAATCACTTACGTAAACAACGTGAAATTCAAATTTCACGGGCGGGAGGCGCAGCTATACTTTAGCATAGGTTGCCCCTGCTATAGCAGGAGCAACCTTATGCTAAAGTCGCCGTACGGAAACTCCGTACCTTGCGTGCGCAGGGCCCGCGCAACTTTTGTGAATCGGTGGTAGTATGCAATTTGCATACTATACGCCGATCACAATGGCCGCGCCCCCTAGCGGCCAACGCAAGAATGCAGCCTGGGATGTGAAGGCATAAGGAGGCTTATGTCTGTCACATCCTAGGCTGCAGTCGGTGTAACGAGGTTCCTGAATCAGGAGCACTCGTTACACCCGCGCAACCTATGGTTGCGCGGGCGCAAGTGCTTCTTGAATCTGGGCCACTATGTACCAAAACCCACAAGTACTTTTTTTTTTTTTTACTATTCCTTTATACTGGATTATGAAATTTGCAAATGTAGTAATTTAAAATTTGATGAAAGGTTTAGCATTGGGAAACACTTTTTTAAAGATAAAAAGTACATTTTATATACAACAATATGGATCACACCAAAATTAGGGACAACTGAGGAGAAAAGAGGGACAGAGGGACTTTGTTCCAAATCAGGGTATACCTGCCCATAGCTCCCTCAGTCAAATCAGGGTAAGTTGGGAGCTATGGGCAGGTATAACGTAAAAAAAAGGTAAGTTGAAACAAATTTGCAAAAAAAGGTCTACTTTTTTATGTTGTGAAGAGGGGAGGAGTACGGTGGTGGAACATACATTTTTCCTCAGAAGGTCAGCTTTAAATACAGCCCTGTTTGAAGATATACACTGTATTATCATGCCCTAGCTGGCTGGAAAATAAGCCATTCTTCCATGTGTTATTTCTTTTCCAATACCATGAGAGTAATTTGCTTGGACACTTATGTCGCGCTTGTGAAATAAGAGCTGCGTCTAGTGGCACAAGCAGGAATAAATCAGTCTCCTGGCTAGGTCTTGCTCTGTAAATGTATCCAACGCCAGCCTAGCATGGCTGCTACTTTTGCTTTGCTCTTGAGCTGTGACCTGTGATTCTGACAGCGAGATGATCTTTTGATAACAGGCTCTCCTTCTGAGACTAATATTATTGTCTCTGTACAGAGATTTGATTTAGATAGTTTGTAGAACACAACATTAGAAATCTTCACATTTCCCTTTGTGAACTGCAAATGTGAATAATCTATGTTGAATGGCTCAATGGGTGTTTTTAAACTGTATTCCAGAAGTAGATCCAGAACCAGACCATTGTTGTTGGATGTCCAGGTTCATCAGTTTTTATCCCACTTCTGCTATCACAGGCAAACAATATATACTATAAACTGCATTCTACGTAATACTTTTTTTTTATTACATCTCAGCTCTTTAAATTACAGTGACAACTGTTGTTGGACTAATCATCTCAACTCTGATGTAGTGTTCTCAGCTCTGCCTAATTTACTTTCTCTACAGAACACATTGTTCATAGATACGGTATAACAGTAAGAGAGAATCCCCCCCTTTGGAATGAAAGTAAGCTACTGGCATTATCACAAGGTAAAAAAATAAAAGAGAAACCTAGCAAATGAAAACGAATGCAACCACCACATCTAAGGAATAGTAGGTTGCAATATGTGACATTTTTGTTCTGAAGTCTAGATATACTTTGATTTGTATGTTTTCATGGCAGTTTACCAGAACTACCCTGTTTATATAAAGAAAGTGACTACTATGATTTCCACCATTGCTGATTAGCTGAGATAGAACATGTAGTCATATGGCAAAGTCTGTCTGTTAAAGGGGTTGTAAAGGTAAAACATTTTTTTTCCTAAATAGCTTCCTTTACCTTAGTGCAGTCCTCCTTCACTTACCTCATCCTTCGACACTCCACACCAAGGAGAAAGCCTTGCATTACTGTGTGGAGTTACAGACAGAAGAACAGGAAGTGAGGATTTCTCAGAAGAAATAAGAGACGTTTAAAAGCAAAATGGAAGGATGAGGTAAGTGAAGGAGGACTGCACTAAGGAAAAGGAAGCTATTTAGGAAAAAACATTTTTACCTTTACAATCTCTTTAATTTTAAACTGTTGGCAGTGGCAAAGCTAGACATTCTTTCACCCGGGGCAAAAACTCAGTTCGGTGCCCCATCCGATGTCTGATTAAAACTTGTAGTCTAATTTTAACTTTTTTTTTTTACTTTTTAAAAATAACTTTTGCAGTCAACATCTGTTTATTAATTTCAAAGATTCCAAAAAATAACAACCAAAACAAGAATTTGAAAAAAGACAAACAAATACAGCCCACCTAGATGCATATTAAAAACAAAAATATCTATAACAGTTTTAAATACAAGTGTTACGAAAAACACTAAGAAAAAATATGTATGAAATTACACCTCTATATGAACCTTTCATAGCTGCAGGAAAAATGCAAATGGGAAAAAAGAGAAAAAAGAAAATCATTTTTTACACAACGCTGGTGGGGAGTCTTTGGTATAATATCAGGGGGTCTAAACAAGTCCCTGAAGTCTCACTTTTGAGACAGAGAAAGGGACTGAGAAAACACATTCCCCACTTAGGAATGATCTGGTGCATGGAAATAAAGGGATCTAGGGTTGGGCTAAAAGGGCTCTAAAGGGCTCACTGATATGTTGATCCGTCATTGCTGGTGTTTGACAGGCTCTGAGGGAGTGATACAGTATGTCACCATCTCACTGCATGTTTTAACCCTGAAAATGCTGACCTACTGTGCCGTAACCATGTGCATTGCTGTGTGAAGGCCAGTTTTGGTTCAGCTCCATTCATGGTGACATGCTATTTTTCACATGCATACATGGTCAAGGTGATAAAGCCATGGCTCAACTGACTGCTTTTACTGGCATGTTTAGACTTGTGGTTGTGGGGGGGTTGGTAAAAACAGGTGGTTAGCATATGATTTTACAAATATGCTTCCTTGGACCTCCCTCCCCCTATTGCATTAAGTGGGGCAGTACTGCCTGTTGAATGAAACCCATTTACAGTGCCTTAAAAAAGTATTCATACCCCTTGAAATGTTCTACATTTTGTCATGTTACAAATGAAATCGTAAGTGTATTTGATTGGGATTTTATGTGATAGACCAACACAAAGTGGAACATAATTGTGAAGTGGAAGGAAAGGAAAATGATAAATGGTTTTAATTTTTTTTACAAAAATATATCTGAAAAGTGTGGTGTGCCTTTGTATTCAGCCCCCCTGAGTCAATACTTTGTAGAACCACCTTTTGCTGCAATTATAGTTCCAAGTCTTTTTGGGGATGTCTCTACTAGCTTTGCACATCTACAGTAGAGAGTGACATTTTTGCCCATTCTTCTTTGAAAAATAGCTCACGCTTTATCAGACTGGATGAGAGTGTCTGTGAACAGCAATTTTCAAGCCTTGCCACAGATTTTCAATTTGATATAAGTTTGGACTTTGACTGGGCCATTCTAACACATGAATATACTTTGATCTAAACCATTCAATTTTAGCTCTGGCTGTATGTTTACAGTCCTTGTCCTGCAGGAAGGGGAACCTCTGCCCCAGTCTCAAGTCATTTGCAGACTCTAAAGCCCTGTACACACGATCGGATATCTGATGGAATCTAATCCGATGGATTTTTTCATCAGATATCCGATGAAGCTGACTTTCATCAGTCTTTCCTACACACCATCAGTCAAAAATCAGACCGTGCCAAAACGCACTGACGTACAACACTACGACAAGCCAAAAAAATTAAGTTCAATGCTTCCGAGCATGCGTCGACTTGATTCTGAGCATGCGTGGATTTTTCTCCGATGAAGTTCCACACAGACAATTGGAATTTTCTATCAGTTTTTTATCCATAGGAAAAATGTAAAACATGTTCTATTTTTTTTTACCAATGGGGCCCACACACGATCGGTTTGTCAGATGAAAACAGTCCACTGGTCTGTTTTCATCGCACAAACCGATCGTGTTACACAGCTTAACAGGTTTTCTTATAAGATTGCCCTGTATTTGGCTCCATCTTCCCATTCAACTCTGACCATTTTCTCTGGCCCTGCTGAAGAAAAGTAGAATAAGAAAGAACATCCAATTAACCTAATAGCGTTGCCAACATTCCTGTTAGAATTTAATCAGAAAGGTAGTACCCCCCATATAAATGGGACTTTAGAGGCAACAAAGTTCAGTAAAACTACAATAAAATGTTATTAAAATATAGTATACATAACATAATCATAAACCAATAAAAGCAATGATGGCAGTAGTAAAGATTAACATGTTACAGTCCAGATGACCCAACGAGTTTCGGGACTCAAAATCCATCCCTTAGTCAGAGGCTTCATCCGGAAGTAATCACACTATATAACAGACATCAAATACCGTACATTAATGAGTAATAGGTCTAATATTAATTGCAGTCACTTATTTAAAAGATGAAACACATGGCATAGTATCTGCACAGCAGGAAACATACCTAGTTAATCAATATGATAAACGCTGCTAGAACAGTGGCGGCAACTGCATCATGGAAGGATACCCCCTCAGTCCAAAGGACAGAATTGCACCAGGTGGGTCCGCATTCATCCACAAGAGTCCAATACTGCCGAAGGTTGTTGCACAGAAAAGTCTTGTCGCAAGATCTCATTGAAATGTTATCTATTGGGGGACATGGGTGTATAATTTAGAATTATAATGTTATTGGATCACTTTGTGTCTAAAAGAAAAACTTCCTCTAACAGACATGGTTTCTACATGTATAAAAACAACCTTATTACATTGATATATATGCACATATACATCATACCTCCATAAGATCCACATCCCAGATATATCAAGAGGATTTGGCGGTCAGATCATGTAGGTGCTTAACACCACTCAGATTAACCTCCTTGCTGGTTAAGGCTATGATCTCTGCAAAAGCGGAGAATACACCTAGTTAACACAAGCCAAAAAGAGGTTCTGTCTATCAAACAGGAATAAAGGAGGCTATGTGTCAAGGTTAGATTCTTCTGTAAGGGTCCAGAGAGTAACAGCATACCTCTGTGGATTAACCTTTCTGCGTGCAGTGTAGAGCAGGAACTGCTCCTATTTGCCGTCTGGTATAGTGACAAATCACCTGCATCCAGCTCTGACTTTAAATAGGGATCCGAGAATGGCACGTATCATCGTGATGTCATTACGTCCGACATATGCCGTCATCACGGACCTCCCCTTCTATTGCGGGTATACTACGCATGTGCGGAGGTCCGTAAACTCTACAGGATTCGACGGTTGCATAGCAACCAAAACGGAAGTCGGATATAGAACACAGAGCCCTGAGAGGTCAGACATTCAGCGTACTACGTCATCACAGACCTCCTAGTAAGTTACAGATATGCCGCGCATGTGCGGGAATCCGTGTTGTGTAATCTGAATTCAACGGTTGCATAGCAACCATTAAGCAGCCAACCCATGAGGACCACAAAAACCCAAGAGCAAACCCATATCAAGGAATCCCACCACATTTAAGGGTGGTTACCTAGCCACCAAAAAAGCATATTGTGCGAAACGTCCAGAAAGGTAACACTTGTAATATACCTTCAACTTTTTTTTTACAACAAAAATAAATAAATAAATGACTGGTCCATCTCTCTGTGCCCTGCTCTTGTAGCAGCCCCATGGTGGTTTGAACCTATTGGCCGTCAGCACTGGTGGTCCAGCTTGCTAACCACTACACCATGACACACTGCCCAACCACAGTTCAAAAATTAACAGTTAACAGATCACTTACTCTGTCAGATTGCTTCTGCTGCTACTTCTTCTGTTTTTTTCTATAGGGGATATACCCAATCAGTAGAACTTGCAAGGTCGCCATCAGGAATTATGGGGCCCCTTACACAGCTTCAGGAATGGGCCCCCTGGAGCAGAAAACTGGGGGGGGTGCTTCCGCCTCAAATTGAGAAGCAGGGGGTGCCGCCGCTAATTGAGAAAATTGAGAAGTGGGGGGGCTGCGAATTGAGAAGCTAGGGGGTGTCACGAATTGGGGAGTTGCCAAAAAAGGGGGTAGCCATCCGGGGCCCTGGGGACCTCTGGGCCCTTTAATAAAAAGAAAAAAGAAAAAAAAAAAAGAAAAAAAATATATATTAAATGAAATAAAAGGGGGTTGCCGTCCGGGGCCCTGGGGGACCTCTGGGCCCTTTAATAAAAACACACACACACACACACACACACATATATATATATATATATATATATATATATATATATATATATATATATATATATATATATATATATATATATAAAAAACACTTTTATAAAAAAAAAAGGGGGGGTTGCCATCTGGAGCCCTGGGGACCTCTGGGCCCTTTAATAAAAAATGAAAAAAAATATATATATATATATACAAAATTAAAAATATTTTTTATAAAAAAAAAAGGGGGGGTTGCCATCCGGGGCCCTGGGGACCACTGGGCCCTTTAATAAAAATATATATATAAAAAAATAAAAATGTTATAAAAAAAAAGGGGGATTGCCATCCAGGGCCCCCGGGGACCTTAGGGCCACTGGGGATCTCTGGGCCCTTTAAAAAAAAAAATATATATATATATATATATATATATATATATATATACGGGTGTAACATCTAACACTGTGAAAAAAGTGGATTTGGCCTTTAAATTTCTGTGGCAAACCTTCAGAACACACAGAGTAGACATGTGCAATTTGTTTTGTTCCGAATAAACGAAAACCCATTTAACACATTTTTCCAAATATTCGCAAATTTGAATATTCGAAAATGTATAAAATCGAAAATTCACTAATTTGTAAATTCGGAAATTAGAAAATTTGGAAATTTGGAAAATCATAAATTCGGAAATTCGAAGTTCGAAAATTTGAAAACCCGAAAATTTGAAAATCTAAAATATTAACTAACTATTAAATTATAGGTATTGGAATTTCCTTTCAAATTTGGCTGTTAATGAACGTAACACAATTCTAATACCTATAATTTAATAGTTAGTTATTGTTAGTTAGTTATTCTTTAGAATTTTTGTTGTTTAGAATTTTCGGATTTTCTTTCTTAGTTTTGGATTTTCGGACTTTCGAATTTACAAATTTTCAAATTGTGATCATAACGATTGACCCAAAAAATGAAAAAAAAAATGAAAAACAAAACGAAAACAAATACTTTTGTCGGCAGTGCACATGTCTAACACAGAGGTTGATTTACTAAAATTGGAGGTTGCAAAATCTGATGCAGCTCTGCATAAAAAACAATTGGCTTCCAGGTTTTATCGTCAAAGCTTAAATGAACAAACTAAAGTTAGAAGCTGATTGACTACCATACACCATACACAACTGCACCAGATTTTGCACTCTTTAGTTTTAGTAAATAAACCCAATTGGTCTACATGGGAACAAATTAGATTTTTATAATAAATACTATTTATTTGGATCTTCTTCTGGTAGTGGTCAGTCCTCTGCACTCAAAGAATATCACCAGCCGTGTAGATTAGAATGAGACAGCACCAGAGAGGTGAACATTGCAGCTAGCAAAGTTTTTTATTTTATACACTGGCTGGGTTGTTTTTGATAGTTTGCTAATTTGCAAATTGTGACCTTTATAGTCAAAAAATATATTTCAGATAAAACACAGTTGCTTAGGTTACATAACATTTTCTCACTTTGACACCTCTGTTTTCCTGTGTGAAAAAAAAACATTTGATGCTACATATAGAAAATTTGTCATTTGAATACCTTATGAGATCACTTTTCTTTTTTATTACAATAGTAAGCTTCTTTACTTATGAAGTGTGGACTATATTTAGCTTAACGCAATTTGAGATGAATAAAAATCCTGTTTCCATATTTTTCTTTTTTTTCTTTTTTCCTTACAAATAATACTGTGCTAGGTCTAATTCATGCTTCACACCTATGCATATTTGGCAACACACAATACAACTTACCATATATATTTTTTTTTGTTTCATAAAGTTTTATTAGGTGAATATGAAATCAAACATAGCATCGTATAGATACATCATATAACTGTATATGTTAACAATAGTTATAAATATCCGAAAATGTGGTGTCGCAGATTACACTCTTATGCCAAAATATAGTCATTAATCGGACAAAATAATTGAAGAGAGAGAGTCGTAAATGAGAGAACATTAAATAGCATAAAAGGAAAGAAAATATTTCACCAAAGAGAATTTTTTTTTTTTTGTTGAACCCATCTCGACCAGTAAACAGGTTATTCAGTTATATATTTATTTTGTGGTCAAGATAAGTAGAGAAGGGGTTGGGGGGAGGGGGGAGGGGGAGGAGAAAAAGGGGGAAAAAAATAAAAATGGGGAGGGGGAGCTTATTGAGAGTTGTCTGACTTAGGGTAATTTACCAGTATATTCCATCCACTTTATCAAGATGTTTAATAGCCTTGCAGAGGGTGCTTTTCAATTTTACTGAATGATTGTTTTGTATGTCTGTGACTCTTTGAAAACCATCCAATTATACCATGTTGTCGAGAAATTCGTTATTCTCTCCTGAGAAATACTTATGAGTTCTTCTATTTTTTCTATGTTGTTTATTCTTCTGAACCATTCTATTTTGGAAGGAGTAATATTTGTGCGCCAATGAGCGGGGATACATTGTCGTGCAGCATTGATCATAAACATTGGGAGCGATTTCAGATAACGTTTCTTTGGGAGGGAGTTGAAGTGTAAGAGATATTGTGCTGGTGTAAAATCAAAGTTTTCCGATGTGACTAAGGAAATGGTCTCGTGGACTGATTTCCAAAAGTTTTGTATCAATGGGCAGGTCCACCATATGTGGAGCATCGAGCCTTCTTCTTGTTTACACCTCCAACATCGGTCGGAGAGTATTGGCGAGAATTTGTGAAGAGTAGAGGGTGTTCTGTACCAATTGGTGATGATTTTAAAACTGCATTCTTGTGTGGCTACGTTTAGTGACCCCTTATGAGCATACGTGAAGATTTTTTCCCAGTTCTCATCAGTCAGAGAGGTATTTATATATTTTTCCCAATTCTGACATGAGGAGCTGGAGAAATCCGTCTTATCCTCGAACAGTGAGTTGTACAAAGATGATATGATATGTCTGTGTGGGGTTTTTTTTGTGCAAAGGTCTTCCAATTTTGTGAGTGGTCTTGTCCAGCAATGTGCTGTGTCGGTCTTGGTCAAGTAATGTCTAATTTGGATATAATTCCAAAAAGGAATTAAGAAGGGCTTAATGTCCTTGTTCAGGTCCTCTCTAGATAATATCTTCTTGTTTTTAAAGAAGTGTCTGGATAGAATTCGCTTGTGAGGCCAGTGATGTTTTAAAAAGTTATTCTCCAGTCCTGGGGGAAAATCTGGATTGTTTCTCAAAGTTGTTAGAGGGCTAAGCCATGGGGTAGTGTTTGTGGGTTTAAATGTGCTGTGGAAGATTTTTAGAGTAGGTCCAACGAGGGGGTGCTTCTTAATAATCTTCAAGTGGTATTTAGGGTGGATCCATGGTAGGGTGCTGAGATCTTGGGTGAACTGTATATGTTCCAATGAGACCCAGTCCTTGACGGATTTATGTAAATTCCAATCTACAATGCGTGTTAGAAGAGTTGCCTGGTGATATTTTTTAAGATCAGGTAATGCTATTCCACCCCTGTTTTTGGGTAAGTGTAATCTGGTAAATTTAATCCTAGGGGATTTGCCTCTCCAGACAAATTTAGAGCAGGCCTTGCGAAAAGAAGAGAAGAAGGACAGAGGTAAGAAGATGGGTATTGTCTGCATAATGTAAAGGAAACGAGGCAGTATTGTCATTTTGATTAGGGAGGCTCTGCCGAACCAAGAAATGTTCAGAGAGTTCCATCTTTTTAGATCTTCATGTGTTTCTTTTAGTACAGGCAAGAAATTGAGTTTAAAGAGGTCTTCTAGATTTGAAGGGATTTCTATTCCTAGGTAGGTTATACTATGTTTGGCCCATGTGAACAGGAAGTTTGTTTTACACTGATCTACTACCCTTGAGGGTAACGTGATGTTTAGGGCGTTAGACTTTGAATGATTAATTTTTAAGTTGGATAATAAATTAAAATGATCCAAGTCTTGTAAGAGGTTTGGTATGGAAATGTGAGGTTCAGAGAGGAACATGAGCATGTCGTCGGCGAATGCCGCAATTTTATAGGTGTTTTTCTGAATCTCAATTCCTTTTATGTTCTGGTTGGCTCTAATTTTATTTAGAAGTGGCTCAAGGGTCAGAACAAAGAGTAGAGGGGATAGGGGGCATCCCTGTTTTGTTCCATTACATAGATTGAAGGCGTTCGATAGGTGGCCATTAACTCGTACTCTAGCTGTTGGATTAGTGTAAAGTGCAGTGATATAGGCCTTCATTTGAGGTAAAATGCCTATGTGATCAAGTACTGCATTGATAAAGTCCCAGGCCACTCTATCGAACGCATTTTCAGCATCCAGGGATAGGAAGAACCCTTGTTTCTTGTTAGTGGTTAACCAGTGATTAATGTTAAGGGCTTTAATAGTATTGTCACGCCCCTCTCTACCTGGGATGAATCCCACCTGATCTAAAGTAATAAAGGAATTGAGTAGTGGTACCAATCTGTTGGCTAAGATTTTGGCGTAAATCTTGACATCGACGTTAATTAAGGATATAGGCCTATAGTTTGTGACTTGTGATGTATCCTTACCCTCTTTAGGAATTACTGTAATGTGTGCCTCAAGTAGTTGTTTGGGAGGTTGGCGTTCAGACTTGAGGGATTGGAAGGTTTTCAGGAACCTTGGTTTTAAAATTTCATTGAACGTTTTGTAATATTGTAGGGGTAAACCATCAGGTCCAGGTGCTTTACCAATTTTCATCTCTTTGATGGCTTTGTCATATTCTGGACCTGATATAGGGGTTTCAAGTTCCTGTGCTTTGTCTTCAGCTAGCTTTCGTGGGCTATATTTTCTTAGGAAATCCTGGATAATTTTTGCTCTTTTCTCTGAATTTTGGGGGCATTTTGGGTTTGACGGAAGGTCATAGAGGGATTGATAGTATGTTTCAAACTGCTTGGCGATCTCCTCGTTTGTGGAATGTGATTTCCCTTGATTGTCTCTAATTTGGTGTATAGTTGAAGATATTTTTTTTACTTTGAACTGCCTTGGCCAATAACTTTCCACTCTTATTACCCTGCTCATAGTATATCTTGTGTCTCAGTACGTATTGTCTTTTTATTTTCAAGTTTAATTCCTCTGTTAAAAGTGCCCTTGTCTTGGTTAGCTCTTCGAGTGATGAAACAGCTATGTTTCTTTTGTGTGACATTTCCAGTTTGTGGATCTGATCTGTGAGAATTTTAATTCTCGATTGGCGCTCCTTTTTTAGCCTTGCTAGTTTTTTAATGAATTCACCCCTGATGACACATTTGTGCGCTTCCCATTGGATTAGAGAAGAGGTTTCATCATTTTCGTTCCTTACAAAATAGTCCGACAGCTTATCTTGTATCTCGATTACATCTGCAGGGTCTTTTAGTATTGCAGAATTGAGTCTCCACATTTTTGTCACTATTTTTTTTTCAGGGAAAGTCAGTGTAGTGGTTATAGGATGGTGGTCAGAAAGTGTCATGGGCTCAATTGTCGAGTTTTTTAAAAAGGTTAGGTCAGATTGTGATATAAAGAAGTAATCGATTCTAGAATATTTTTGATGGTTGGTGGAAAAGTAAGTGAAGTCTTTGGTTTGAGGATACAGAGTTCTCCAGGTGTCATGTAGTGACAAATCTTTCAATTGTAGCTTGATTTGTCTTAATGCTCTGTAAGGAAGGCTCAATGCTCCATTCGATGTGTCTATGAGGGGATTCAAGGGAATGTCGAAGTCCCCCCCTAGAATTAAAATGCCTGCGGCAAAGGTTGTCAGCAAATCCTTAATCTTGCGGAAAAAAGTAACTTGTCCCGAGTTTGGGGCATAGACATTGGCAATTGTCATTGGATGGTTTTCTAATTTTCCTTTAATAAATAAATATCTACCACTGGGGTCTAGCAGGGTGTCATGCACTTGGAAAGGAGTCTGATTAGAAATTAGTATAGAGATCCCTTTCGTTTTCCCTTCTGAGTTTGAGGCATGAAAAGCTAGAGGGTATCTCCTATCTTGAAATTTCGGGATTCTATCAGTTTTGAAGTGGGTCTCTTGTACGCAAACGATGTTGGCTTTTTGTTTGTGAAACTCATTAAGGAATTTGGTTCGTTTTTCAGGTATGTTGAGGCCTTTAGCATTTACAGATAGAAGTTTAACAGATAGTGGGATGGTCTGTTGATTACTCAAAGTCATTGCTGCAGATCGTGTGTGGATAGTTTTTTGTGTCTGTCTTTAAAGCGTAAAAAAAAATGCCACGAGAACTAAAGCGAGAGTTACCCTAAAGTCTCGTCAATGAACAGTGTTATGAGAGTTGTGCAAAAAAAAAAAGGGGGGGGTTGGTGGGGGGAAGGAAGAGGTTAGAAGGATATAACTCCGGGGGTAGGCTTAGACCTGCTGGTCTACCCTAGTGTGTAAAATACCGGATGGGTCAAAGGACGGATAAATAATCTGCCCCTTGTGTGGGTTCGTGGCTATAATCAGTCTCGAAATGGATTTTTAGTTTTTGATTGTGAGCAATAGTATACAGTCAGAGTAGGCACTCTTATCTAATGTAGATTCTTGTACTTAGTCGTATTCTATTTAACTCTTTCTTACCTACAGTCTTCCTATCTCTCTACTCTGTTCTATAAACCAGTGAAAGTAGCATTCTGGAACAGCAAAAATGCTAATAAAAACCTAATGGCACGGGGATATTTGTGGAAAGTTGAGGAAAAAATAAAAAAACAAAATGACGGTGTTGAGTCTCATGTGTTAAATTGGTGGTTGACTGGATTAAGCATATAAATACAACCGCAAAGAGGGCTTATGGCCAGGGGAAGACACCCAATGGTTTAGCATTTGGAGGGTATCGAAAATATCAAGCTTGAAAGATCATTAATGACCATTTTACTTTCGACCACTAGGTGGGAGTGTTGCTTTAGTATTATATAGATTACTTGTCTAACATTAAGAGTTTGAGCAGTTTCCTTGTGTAAGTTTATATCAGCATGATACCCCAAGGGGTGAATAGTGAAGAAAAAAACCCAGAACAGAACCAAATAAGTTATTCAACTATTGTAACTGGACAAAAATAAGAAAACATTTTAGCACCTGTGTGAGGCATCGCAGTGATCAAGCGTATGAACTGTGTATTTGGTTTACATTCCATGTATTGCGTCGCCCGCAAAGCCGTTTGTCTATTAAAATGGTATCATTGTCATCAATAATATTGAGGTGAGCAGATTAATCGTGCACCAGCACTTTAGGGCGCTGGTGTATGGACTAAATAGGTATTGATCACTGCCATGTCTCATTAAATCTTGTGATGCGAGCATGGATACACAACCCAATAAGAAAACATAACAAACAGACAAAGGTGTAACATATGTCTTTAACACCTATGCAGATCATCTAAGTTCTAATATACTTTCTATGTATGACTGGAAGTCGTCTGAACATTTTTAAGCCCTTCTAACAGAAAAAGCGGAAACAACTTTGGGCTGAGATAGCTATTAAGCAATTCACCCCTTATAGGTACCAGAAGTCCACTATTATCTCCCAAAAGTGTCTCGGTATATCCCAGTAGGGTGTCTGCGTATCAAACAGTCATAATATGGTAAAGTTATACTAAGAGATAGGCTGTCTGACATAAAGTAGATGACCGACCGTAAAAGCAAATGGACTGTATAGCATAAGGAATAAACGGTTGTCTCTTGCTTTTTGAACTGTGTGAAAAAGGGAGCCTTACTTACATGCGTCTAGTTCGTGACGATCTAAGACATCAAACCTTTTTGTAGAAAGTTTGTCTGGTTCTTTGTTAGCCGGTCGGATCTCCTTGGAGGGATGCAGCTCTATTCTCTTTGTTGAAGGTGAAAAGAGTTTCTGCAGGAGATAAAGAAAGAAAGACATGGGGGAAAAAAAAGGGGTAAAAAAATAAAAATAAGTCTGTCAGGTTAGGCTAGGGCCTGCGTAGATCAGAATCCAGTCTCTAATACAATTTAAAGAGAGATGTGCAGAGAAACTGTAAATCTGCGGCGGCTGGATTTATATGTTCGGAGCTTTGAATGGGCTGGTCTTCGGCTTTCAATCTTCCAGAATTTGGAACCGGATTTAGGTGTCCATGTGGTCCTGGTGGTCCATTCGGTCTCTACGTCTGGGTGGAGAGATTCCTGGGTCTCCTTGGGCTTCTACTCTTCTGTTGCGTAGAGGAGACGGAGATCTACGGCGTCGATCTCTCTGTCTCTGTGCTCTAGGGGTGAGATTGTTGGAAACTGCAACCCAAGGCTCGTTCATTTTAAATGAGTTGTACCATTCTGGGACCTCTGTTCTAAGTATGTTCATGGCTTCACAGAAAGATCGGAGGTCATCGGGTGTTCTAAGCAGCGCTGTGTGACCCCTTGAAGTAGCCGAAAGGCAGAAGGGGAACTTCCACCTGTATGGTATCCCTCTCGATAGCAGTTGCTCTGTGATCGGGCGCAAAGCCCTGCGTTGCTGCAAAGTTATTTTTGAGAGGTCTTGATAGAGTTTTATTTCTGTGCCATTAAAGATGACCCTGTTTTTCTCCCTGGCTTTTCTCAGGATCGCTTCCTTAATAGGGAAGTTTACCAGGCAGCAAATTATATCTCTGGGGGGGTCATTTTCTCTCCCACTGGGTCTTAGGGCTCTGTGGACTCTCTCAAACTCGATCGGGGAGTCAGGGGGTCTTTCTAGAATGTCATTAAATATAGTTTCTGCAGTACGTTCTACAGGTATTTGGTCCGGCATTTTTGGGTCCCCCCTTATCCGCATATTATGGCGCCTCCCCCTATTCTCGAGGTCCTCTAAGTGGCGGTACATTTCAATGATATGGGAAAGGTGCATGTCAGCATTTTTTTGTACTTGCTTGATTGCCTCTGAGTGGCGTGCTGAGGCCTGTTCAATGACTCCAGTCCTTGCAGCTATGCCCTGGATGTCAGCTCTGATGTCTGTTATGGCTGCAGTAAAGGACGCTTTAATGTCCATGGCGACTGCCTGCAGATTAGCCTGTAGGTCTGCCAGGCTCAGGGACTGTGCCTGCTGCTGTGCCTGCTGGATTGGGGGTGTCAGCGCTGTTTGGGCGCCGATCGCGCCGTCCGCGAGTGTGCTGGAGCTGCCGAGCGGCGCCGGAGGCTTACTCGAGGCCGCGGTTTTGGGGCCTACAGCCTGCGCCGCCCAGAACATCTCTGGGATGACAATCGGGGCTTGCTGACCTGTCTCCATCTGCTCCTTGGGTGTTGAGGAGCAGCGATCACCTTTCCCCAGGTATATTAAGGCTGTTATTTCCCCTGTGGGTGCTGTTTGCTGTTTCCAGGTGCCAGAGAAGAGGGATCAGGCGTCCATCTCGTTCCGACGCTAGGCCACGCCCCACCATATATTACTATGTGCATTGCATCATCATTCATTTAGAATGTCACCTCAATGCTCAGCTACAGTAGCTGCCTATAGCACAATGGTGTTTTTTGTACATTAAGGTGTACTGCACACCCAATCTAAAATAAATATCCTGCCTTACCACAGCCATAATGCACTGAAAATGTGTGTTTTAATAAAAGCACAAATGTGTTTTACTGCACTATAGTAAATAGTTTACTAAATTATCTGTCTTGACAGTCATTTATGATTTTGCATTTGTATGTTGATAGAAACAAATATGTTTTAGAGTTCTAAGCATTCCTTTTTCAAATGTTAAAAATATAATAAGCTATTTGAATGCCCTTAAAGGAGTTGTCAACCCTTGTGTTTTTGTTAACCTTAATGCATCCTGAAAAACTTCTGACACTGACCAGCCCCCTGGCCCCCCGTTTTTCTCACCTGAACCCTTCAATCCCTTTGGCGGAGCTCTAGCTCTCTACCCGGCGTTCTCGGCTCTTGATTGGATAGTTTGACAGCAGCGCAGCCATTGGCTCCAGCTGCTGTCAATCAAATCAAATGATGCGGGCGCCAGGGAGCAGGGCCAAGTCCGGCATTCTGTGTCTATGGATGCAAATGCTGGACTCGGTAGAGCACCCGCAAGGTAACCCCCAGGCAGACCGATGCTAGGAGGAGCCGCAGGAGCCCAGGCGATGATCGGGGCCACACTGTGCAAAACGAACTGCACACTGGAGGTAAGTATGACATGTTTGTTATTTTTTTTAAACAAGAGTTTACAAACCCTTTAAACACCTCTGTACCGCCATATTGTAAAAAAAAAGAAAATTCATAGAATACAAAGCTCCCTGTGAAAGGCTGAGCACCACTCATCCCGACTTTATTTTGCTTTGAGAGTGACACAGGAAGTTCCATCCCACTGCCGCAACACAGAGCTGAGGTTACATACAATGTTGAGAGACACTGCATTAACCACTTTCCCCCCAAGGATGTCATATGACGTCCTCGAATTTGTGCGGTGATATCTGAATGATGCCATACCATTCAGATATCACCGTCTTCTGCCGGCGATTCTGTGCACGATAAGAATGATCATAGCGGCAGTTCCACCACTTGATTGTTCTTATAGGCAGCTGGAGGGCATGTCCCCCCCTCCCGCTGACATCCGGTGCTCCTCCGGGCTCTCCCGTGCCATTGGTGGCGCGGAAAATGAATCGGCCGCCGCTGGCTCACGACGATAGAGATTTCCAGTGACCAGATGGTCACCAGTCATCTCTATGACTGTCGGAGGCCCGGGCGCGACGTTGTGACGTCACACATGGGTACCCGGAAGTAAGAAAGGTAACCTCAAGCCTGGAGGAGAGATGTGGGGTCTTATTGACCCCACATCTCTCCATGAAGTGGACCTGTCACAGTGATTCCTTTTACAAGGGATGTTTACATTCCTTGCAATAGGAATAAAAGTGATAAAAAAAATGTAAAACAAAGTGTAAAAATAAAAAAAATTAAGTAGAATAAAAAAACTCATGGACTGAAATTTGTCTGGTCCCTTCTGAACTGACCGAATTTCAGTCTATCTTTGGCTAGCTAAATTAAGCACTCTCTTGCTCTGAGTATACACATGGCAAGCTCTTCTCATCTTATCCCAGAGCAGGAAGTGATGTCTTCACTTCCTGCTCTGCATGCATCCTTTACTTCTTGTGTAAGCTAATGACAATATAATGGCATGATAGCTGGGAACTCAGTTAAATTAAAGGTAATTTGCCAACAAATCACTTCAAAGAAAAGCGTGGGGTTTCAAAATAACAAATATATATATATATATATATATATATATATATATATATATATATATATATATATATATATATATAGATATAGATATATACATAGTAAATAAACCCCATTGTGTACCTAATAGTGATGTATGCCTGTACTCACCTAGGTGGAGGCAGCGCCTGTCCTCACCGGCTCTACACTAAGAAATGACTGATCATAGACTGCTGATCACTCTTTTCTTGGTCTTCAGTGAGCAGAAAGCTGGTGACTGTCAATCTCTGACTTTCTGCTCTGCCCATCCAGCACTCACTGGAGCACCAAGCTGTGGAGGAGAAGCTGTGCAGCAAGCCTTAAGCTCTCAGAAGCATGTTAAGAGGCTGAGCTTGCTGCCACTGAGGCATCTGGGTGAACATTAAGGTCAGGATTCCTTCAGAGGCTGGACTGGCTGAGTATTGTTAGCCTGTTGTTGGCAGAATCAGGGCAAGGTGACAGGAGTGCCGAATTAAGTACACTCCTGTGACCCACAGGGAAAGTAGGGCAAAAAGTTTCTTGTCAATCACAAGATGTGCGGTCCCTCCCCTGTCACCTTTTTGTTCTTGAGGGTCAGGAACACTTGTCAGAAGTGATTCATGCTGATACCACTTGCTCCTGATGAAGAGAAATAACGAATGACCGCAAAACGTGTTGGGTATCACTCTGTCTATTAGTACAAGAGTGATTTAAAATTAGTGGTTATGATCTCATGATGAACACTAGGTTACACATTTTCCTTGTAATTTTGTATTTTGTCTGACATAGTCAGTGCTATGTCTTATATTTTATACTTTGTAATATTAAACAATTATCTTTTACATATTTTGCATATGCCTTTTTTTTAAGTCATTTCCCTTTAACATTCCACCAGAGGGTCCTCTTTTTGTTTTCTGTGTTCCATATTAGGAATGCGGGCAATGGGGGTTTATTTACGAAAGACAAATCCACTTTGCACTACAAGTGCAAACTACAAGTACTAAGTGCACTTGAAATTGCACTGAAAGTGCGACTTGGAAGTGCAGTCGCTGTAGATCCAAGGGGGACATGCAAGGAAAATAAAAAACAGCATTTTAGCTTGCACATGATTGGATAATAAAATCAGCAGAGCTTCCCTTCATTTCAGATCTAAAACTCAGATTTACAGCTACTGCACTTCCAAGTGCACTTTCAGTGCAATTTGCATTTGTAGTTCGCACTTGTAGTGCAGAGTGGATTTGCCTTTCGTAAATAACCCCCCACAGTCTCCTATACCCCACTAGAGTTGAACTATCCTACTTATCTGGAAAAGGAGCCAGAAGCGCCAGGGGACCTGAGGAGGATTGAGGCTGCTCTGTGCAAAACCATTACACAGACCAGCTAAGAATGTAAGTGAAAAAAATAAAATAACAAGCCTTTACAATCACTATACACAAATCTTAGTCTGTTTTAGTCCAAGTTCTTAAGGATTGGGTATCAGGTGGATAAAGACCATGGCCTGAATAAAAAAAAAATCCTCTTTTTGCTAATATCTGTAAATAAACAAAAAAATATATAAAAGTTTTTTGCATAACAATTTTCATGTATTTACAATATGTAAATTTATTATTACACCAGAAGTAAATCTGAGTACAGTACTTATATTCTTGCCCGGTCTTCTTTCTGGGTTCCCTGCGGCCGCTTGAATGACTGTACACACACGGGAGTCATATCACCAGTAATTCACCACGACACACAGTGGGTGGTGCCAATAAAATATGTCCTGAGTTGCACATCTGTGGCTCAGATCATATTACCACAAATGCATACGGGGGGGGGGGGTGCATATATAACAGAAGAGACCATTAGTATCTCTTATTATAAAAACCCTGCCTGTCAGTGTTTTTTACAAATATGAGTTCAATACTGCTTTAAATCTGCAACATGCACTTGCTCTTTGTCATAAGCTTTGTGCGCCCGCTAAGTCTTTTACATTGTTGACAATTATGAGTCAGCGACCGGTTGTGGTTGATGTAATAGATGAGCTTTGCAGTTTGGTGCAGATATTTAATACGCAGTAACTTAAAATTACATAATGGAAGAATATTTCATTGTGTTGCCTTTTTATTCCTGAAAGAAATATTTTAAGGCCCCTAAATAATATACTTTAACTCAAAGTAGCGCATTGAGTTTATAATTTAGAGATAAACCTGTCCTACATTTTGCCATTAAGATTTTAAATGGTATGAAGTAATTGGTGCATGCAAAATTGATGTGTCTTTGGTCCTAGGGGAAAGCATACATTCATAGAGAGAAAGTGAGCATTCCATTAAAACCTGTACTGTTTATTCATCTGGGAAATGGCAAACCTGCTGAGTTTCTGACTATGAGTACAGCAGCTATTTGTTTGGTGATTTGGCTCATTATGCAGCCAGGTTTACTGAAGTAGGGGCTATAATCAATAACAAGGGTGGAAGATATAGGTTAAGATCAGGTCAGTCTAAGTCAAGGGTTGGGAAAAAGATAGAATCTAGCACATTACTGTGCAATAACAGCTAATAGGCATTCCCTATAGAACACGTTCATTTGTTTCTAGGGCTTACAAAAGGAACTTTGTTCAGAAAGGATCAAGGTTTGTAAATATTGAGTGAGAATTCAAAACATGTGTTATATATATCGTGAAAGAGATCTCTTGTGTAAACCAAACTCGGTATGTACAAACATAGCAACCCAATACAGTAAAACCTTGCATTTGGAGCATAATTTGTTCCAAAAACATGCATTTGTATATCAAAGCAAATTTCCCCATGAGAAATAATGGAAACTCAAATGATTCGTCCCACAGCCATTTATTCATAGGTCTTTCAGTTTATTTTCCATATAAAACAATTATAGCAACGTGATAGGTTGTGTAATCATAAAGGGGCAGATCCACAAAGAAGTTACGCTGGCATATCTATTGATACGCCACGTAACTTCCAGTTTGCTCCGGCGTATCTTTGTTTTGTATCCACAAAACAAGATGCGCCTGAAGCTGTGCTAGATCCGACTGGCGTACGTCTTAGTACGCTGTCGGATCTAAGGTGCATATTTACGCTGGCCGCTAGGTGGAGTTTCCGTCGATTTCCGCGTTGAGTATGCAAATTAGCTAGATACGGCGATCCACGAACGTACGTCCGGTGCATTTTCTTACGTCGTTTCCGTAAGGCTTTTTTCAGCGTATAGTTACCCCTGCTATATGAGGCGTATCCTATGTTAAGTATGGCCGTCGTTCCCACGTCGACATTTTTAAATTTTACGTTGTTTGCGTAAGTCGTTCGCGAATAGGGCTTTGCGTAGAATGACGTTCACGTCGTAAGCATTGGATTGTTGCGGGTTAATTTCAAACATGCGCACTGGGACACCCCCACGGACGGCGCATGCGCAGTTAAAAAAAAACTTCATTTACGTCGGGTCAAGACGTATTAACATAAAACACGCCCCCATCACATACATTTGAATTGCTCGCCCTTACGCCGCCAAAGTTACACTACGCCGCCGTAACTTACGGCGCAAATTCTTTCAGGATCCAAAAAAAATGCTGTAAGTTACGGCGGCGTAGTGTATCAGAGATACGCTACGATGGACGGAAAAGAAGCGCCGTGCTTTGTGGATCTGGCCCAAAATGTCCATCCACAAATGGAAGCCTCCACAAGGGGATTAGAAGCCAAATCCAGCAGGAGCTACAGAATATAAAAGAGAAGAGATGTGCCTCTAAGTGTAGAAATATGTTGATAAATGTTGTACCTTCATTAAATGAAGCCATATTGCTACACTTAGAGGTGCCTCATTTCTCTTTTATACTCAGTTGTGACATGATGCTACTTGTATATCAAGACATCGCTTGTAAATCAAGTCAAAAGGTATTTACAAATGTTTCTGGTCTTGCAAAACCAACTCTCAAACCAAGTTACTCTCAAACCAAAGTTTTACTGTATTTGTATATCCAGTTAGGGTAGAATATGTATAGCCTACAACAATTTCCTTCTAACTTGTAGATCTGGTGAAATAAGTTAATATGCTAACAACCCTGGAAAAGATTTTGACCTACTGGTGGGAAAGGTTGTACATATATTTCCTCTTAAATACTGTATATGCTGTATTGTCCAAAGTATTGGGATACTTGCCTTTACATGCGCATGAACTTTAATGGCATCCCAGTCTTAGTCCGTAGGGTTCAATATTGAGTTGGCCCACCCTTTGCAGCTATAACAGCTTCAACTCTTCTGTGAAGGCTGTCCACAAGGTTTAGGAGTCTATGGGAATGGTCAGAATTTGACCATTCTCCTAGAAGCGCATTTGTGAGGTCAGGCACTGATGTTGGACGAGAAGGCCTGGCTCTCATTCTCCGCTCTAATTCCTCCCAAAGGTGTTCTATCGGGTTGAGGTCAGGACTCTGTGCAGGTCAGTCAAGTTCCTCAACCCCAAACCCATTCATTCAGATTTTTATGGACCAACTCATTATCGAACCCTATGGACTAAGACTGGGATGCCATTAAAGTTAATGCGAGTGTAAAGGTAGGCGTCCCAATACTTTTGGTAATATAGTGTATGTATTTAAAGTAGAAGTTCAGCTTAAAACAAACTAACTCTAAATCTACTGACACTCACATTCTAATCTATCTAACCCTATAAAGCAAAAAACACTATACATACCTTTTCTACAGCAGATCCGGTCCCACGCTGATCAGTGGCTTCTCTGTGTAGGTGTGTGCAGGAGAGGCAGCTGACAACAGATTCCCCATAGTAGGTCTATTGGTGACATCACTTCTTAAGCATTTCCCAGCCATTGTCGGCTGTCTCTTCCACACAGTATTTGCCGTTAGAGACTGGACCGGATCGGCTGAAGAAAAGGAGTGTATAGTAATTTTTGCTTTACAGGGTTAGATAGATTAGTCTTATAATGTGGCTACCAGTAGGGTTAGAGTTACCGATAGTTAGTTTTAGGCTGAACTTCTACTTCTATTTTTTACAGGTATTTACAGTATATAAAGCTTACAATTTATGTAGTGCTTCAAATGTTTTATACCAGTCCCTGCTGTCAAGGAGGTTACAATCTAAGGCCCCTACCTCACATGTATACATACAGTACACATAACTAATGAAAATTCAGAAAAAATCCAATGAAACTACCAGCATGCCTTTGGAGTGTGGGCAAAACTGAAACCCATAGGAAACCCATGAAAATAAAGGGGGCTTGTAAACTTCATGCAGTTAGTGTCCTGACCAGAAGGTATCACTGTTTTTGTTTTACTTTTGTTGAAGTATGCTACATTATTATACAAGCCCTGAAGGTAAATAGAGAATAAATATGAATAAAGTTCCATACATCGCTTTAATGTGGCCCAGTTTAACCACTTGCCGATCGCTGCATGCCAATATACATCGGCACAATGGCAGTGGTGGGCAAATGGACATACCTGTACGTCCCCTTTAAGAAGCCGCACTCTCTGTGACCGTGACCGTGCCTGCGGACCCCACAAACTCGATATTCGCCGGCGGCCCTCGATCATGTCACGGCTACAAGGTTACTACTACCTGTGATCAGGAGCAGTGATCGCTGTCATGTCACTTGTAGCCCATCCCCCCCACAGTTATAATCACTCCCTAGGACACACTTAACCCCTTAATTGCCCCCTAGTGTTTAACCTCTTCCCTGCCAGTGTCATTTACACAGTAATCAGTAGACATGTGCATTCGTTTTCGTCCGAATGCATTTTTGTCTGAATTTCAGGTATTTTCCTTATCGTTTTAACAAACGATAACAGAAGCACAGAAAATTAAAACCAAAAGATCCGACATAAACAAATGCTTTATTTTCGTTTTCATTGCCGTCGAATGTGCCTAACCTTAACCCTATTAGTCCAATATATTCTACATAGAGAGAAAAGATTTGACATAGAGAGAAAAGATTCGACATTATAGAGACATGAAGAAGAGTCGACATAGAGAGAAAAGATTTGACATAGAGAGACATGAAGATTCGACATAGAGATATATGAAGATTCGACATAGAAAGACATGAAGATTCGACATACCTCGTACACACGACCAAGAAACTCAACGGGTGAAACACATCGAGTTCCTCGTCGAGTTCCTTGTTAGGCTTGTCGAGGAACTCGACAAGCTTGCTTTGCGTACACACAGTCAAGCCAAAATCTCCTCGTTCTCAAACGTGGTGACATACACCACATACAATGGCAGGGGAAGTTCGATTCCACTGGCTAAACTTTTGGGGCTGCTTTTGCTAATTTCATGTGTTTGCGTGTTAAATAAAAGTTTGGTAAGAGACGATTTGCACTTTTCACTCTGTTACAGCTTTAAAAATGTGTTATCTCCATTACAAATACTTTTACTCCCGTCTCATACTTTAATCTGAGCAAGCACGGGTTTCTTAGCATACAGATGTTCGAGTTTCTCGTCGAAAACCAGCCCGTCGATGATCTCGACGAACCAAATCAGACTCCCATCGAGGAAATAGAGAACTTGCTCTCTTTTTGGCTCGACGAGGTTCTCGACAGTTTCCTCGACGAAAATGTATACACGACCAGATTCCTTGGCAAAAAATATCTCCCAGCAAGGTTTTGCTGTTTTTTGCCGAGAAACTCGGTCGTGTGTACGAGGCCATAGAGAGACATGAAGATTCGACATAGAGAGACATGAAGATTCAACATAGAGAGACATGAAGATTCGACATAGAGAGACATGAAGATTCGACATAGAGAGACATTTTTATAGCACTGATCGCTGTATAAATGACAATGGACCCAAAATAGTGTCAAAAGTGTCTGATGTGTCCGCCATAATGATGCAGTCACGATAAAAATCGCAGATAGCCACCATTACTAATAAAAAATGAATAAAAAAATGCCATAATTCTATCCCCTATTTTGTAGACGGTATAACTTTTACGCAAACCTATCAATATACGCTTATTGTGATTTTTTACCAAAAATATGTAGAAAAATATATATCGGCCTAAACTGAGGAATATGCAAGACCCTATACACATCTCCAACCCAAAAACATACGTGAGAGCAATAGAGTCTGTGCACATTTCAATAAATACACTGAGCAAAATTATAAACACAACACTTTTGTGTTTGCCCAAATGTATTCTATGTATACAAAAGGCTTATTTCTCTCTGTGTTAGTGAGCACCTCTTCTTTGCTGAGATAATCCTTCCCCCCCATAGGTGTGGCATATCCAGATGCTGCTAAGACAGCATACTTATTGAACAGGTGTGCCATAGGCTGGCCACAATAAAAGGCCACTCAGTATCTGGTATGACAACTATTTGCCTCACGCAGTGCAGCACAACTCCTTTGCATTGAGTTGATCAGGTTGTTAATTGTGTCCATTCCTCTTCAATGGCTGTGCAAAGTGGCTGGATATTGACAGGAACTGGAACACGCTATTGTATCAGAGCATCCCAAACATGCTCAATGGGTGACATGTCCAGTGAGCATGCTGGCCATGCAAGAACTGGGATGTTTTTCACTTCCAGGAATTCTGTACAGATCCTTGCAACATGGGACCGTGCATTATCATGCTGCAACATGAGGTGATGGGCGTGGATGAATGGCACAATGGACCTCGGGATCTCGTCACGGTATCTCATTCAAAATTCCATCAATAAAATGCACCTGTGTTCGTTATCCATAACATCACCTGCCCATACCATAACCCCACTGCTACCATGGGCCACTCGATCTACAATGTTGATATCAGCAAACCACTCACCCACACAATGCCATACACGCTGTCTGCCATCTGCCCCATACAGTGAAAACCGGGATTAATCCGTGAAAAGAACACCTCTCCAAAGTGCCAGATGCCATTGAATATAAGCATTTGCCCACTCGAGTCAGTTACAACGACGAACTGCAGTCAGGTCGAGACCCAAATGAGGATGACGAGCATGTAGATGAGCTTCCCTGAGATGGCTTTTGACAGTTTGTGCAGAAATTCCTTGGTTATGAAAACCGATTGTTGCAGCAGCTGTCTGGGTGGCTGGTCTCAGATGATCTTGGAGGTAAAGATGCTGGATGTGGAGATCCTGGGCTGGTGTGGTTACATGTGTTCTGCGGTTATGAGGCCGTTCGGAATGGATATACTGCAAAATTCTCTGAAAGACCTTTGGAGACGGCTTATAGTAGAGAAATGAACATTCAATTCAAGGGCAACAGGTCTGGTGGACATTCCTGCAGTCAGCATGCCACTTGCACATTCCCTCAAAACTTGTGACATTTGTGGCATTGTGCTGTGTGATAAAACTGCACATTTTAGTGTGGCCTTTTATTGTGGCCAGGCTAAGGCACACCTGTGCAATAATCATGCTGTCTAACCAGCATCTGGATATACCACACCTATGAGGTGGATGGATTATCTTGGCAAAGGAGAAGTGCTCACTAACACAGAGTTAGACAGATTTGTGAACAATATTTGAGAGAAATAGGACTTTTGTGTACATAGAAAAAGTCATAGAGTTCAGCTCATGATAAATAGGACCAAACACATAAGTGTTGCGTTTATAAATTTGCTTGGTGTATATCATGCTAAAGCAACACAATTTTAACATTCAGCAAAGCACACAAATCTTACATTCTATTATAGATGCATTTTTTTATTAAATGGTTAATACCTACTCAAGTGGAAAAGAGTCATTATTCCTGAGAGATAAGAAAATACCACATAAACTTTATAAAAAATATGTTTATTTTTTTTTTTTTTTATAAATAGTGAGCTATTTTAAGTTGCTGTTTTACATACAATGCTTTGGGGAGTTTTCTTTGAAAGATGACTAACTGCAGCAGCTCACATTTTCTAAATCATACCATTCCTTATTGGCTAATATAAAATCCTAGATTTGGGAATAGGATGGTGGCAAAGTACACAAAGTTACAATGATCTCAAAGTTCAGTGTATTCCCTGGACAGAACAGAAAAACCAACACATGTAACACATTCCTTTACAAAGCTGCAGCAGCTTGGGACACTGAACTTTTTGCAGAGAATGGCAGATACTGTAAAAATACCTTGAGGCACACAGAAATAATACTATGATCGATAGATACAATTAGTAATAGTGACAAAACTCCCCAGTGTGAGAAAATTCATTTTGGCATTGATATTGCAGGGAGTGGCAAGGCATATACTCATTTTTTTCCTTGCAAATACTCTGCCCCTGGCTCAGGCAAGGAGCTGAAGCTGTGATCTCACCTTACCTTATAAAGTCATCCATGGTCCACAGAACAGACACCTCTATGAACCTGTAATGTCAGCTGAGATCCAATCTCTTCCCACCACTAGCAACTTTTTATTGGCTACTGAATACAATGGACATCTCTAATGACTAAAGCCTCGTACACACGACCGGGTTTCTCTGCAAAAAACAGCAAGAAAACTGCTTCTTGCCAAGAAAACCGTTCGTGTGTACGAGGCTTTCAGGTTTCTCCTCTGGAAATCTGGCCCAGAATCTCGACGAGAAAAAAAGAGAACCTGCTCTTTTTTTTCTCGTCGAGATTCTTGTCGGCCTGTTTCCCGACGAGAAACCCGAGAGTGTGTTGTTGTAATATGTTGGCCGATTTATGTAGGATATTGTATTACATTACCATATTGACCAGGAATTCAGTTGAACTGTCGAAGCCAGCTGAATTCTAACATATCAAAGGGACAGCTGAAGACCCTTTGATGTGTTAATCTTGTGCAAGACTACCTAGGTGTGTGAGGTATGGCCTGCCTCAAAGGGTACATTGTTTACATACGTAAGGAAATATTTATTGATGGTAATTTAGACTTGAGGGGGTATTCATTCATGGGAAACCTTTGATTGACCTGGCAGAACACCCCCCCCCCCTCCAGCGTGAGACCAGTATTTGAGACATTCAAGCTGGCATTCATTCATACTTTTCACTCTATATGAATATGAAGGCACAGGTCTAGAATTGATCTAGGAGAAATGGGACTCTGAATTATATACTCTGTTAGATTTGTATCATCTGTGGAATTTGGACTTTGTTCTGTGTTGGAAGCCAAATAAAATGCACTCTCTGGAGAACTTGGGTATTGCTGCGGGCCATAACTTATAGTCATCATACTAATACCTAAATATCAATTATCTACTGGACACTATACATGACTTTACTACATGTTCATACTTACCGGTCGCCGTGGAAAGCCGCGCATGCTCAAAATGACTTTGACGCAATGCGGCATAGGTAGGGTGAAGCAAGATGGCGGCGATGGCATCGAATGTGACGAGCGCATGCTCGTCGTACGCGATGACGTCACCGCGTTCTTGCCTTTCAAGAGAACCGCGGTTCTTTTGAAAGGTCAGTGTGTACACTCGGGCAGCAAGAGATTCTTGCCAAGAATCTCGTCAGGGAAAACAATGGGTTTTTCCTGACGAGATTCTTGCCCGTGTGTACAGGGCCTAACAGAAATCTAGAGATTTAAAGGGGGCAGACCATATGCATTATTGGTCAGCATTTGCATAGTAATTGAAGATCCAAAGGACTGTTCTCAAGATAATCAAGCACATATAAGGGCAGGGTCATCTTTGCCCTGTACGCAGTGGTACTGTTTGCACAGAGCACCCTCATCAATGCCACGAACCAGACTGTAGTCAGGTGAAAGTCTAAGGCCTTGTACTCACGACCGGATCTGTGCGCTGGAAACTGTCTGCCGGACAGTTTCCGGCGTACAAGGCTGATTTTTGTTTTGTTCCGCTGGCTTGTACACACCAGCGGACCAAATTACCGTCGTACCGGAACGCGTGCACGTAAACTACGTACGACGTCACTATAAAGGGGAAGACCAAACTTAATGGCGCCGCCCTCTGTTCCTCTTTTGCTAGTTACGGGTTTGCACGTGTTAGTGAAGGTTTGGTTAGAGCTGATTCGCGCTTCTCGGTCTCCAGGCTTTGACAGCGTGTATTCACGGGTTCAGTGTGTGTGCTTGCGGTAACGTAGTTGTCATTCGGCTATAGGCTAGCAGGTTGTTTCTGCTTTAGCAGTTGCATCCTGTGCGCTCGTATCTGTTTGTCACGCGTTTGTCGCAGGTAGTGCTGGATTTGCGAGTGCTTTCTGTTTGAGTGTGTTCTTGATTGACCAGCCGGCCGGTTTGAAGCCATGATGGAGCAGCAGCGTCAATTTTCGCGAGTTGGTGCTGTTTATGGGATGGCTGCTGGATATGTTCATTTTTCCAGTACTTTGGCCAGAAACAGGGGGCGGAGGCGTTTCTGGACCAAGAATTGGTTGCGCCAGCGTGACCAGTTCTCACATATGCCTCTGCTTAGGGAACTCCAGGAGAATAATCCTAATGACTTTAGGAATTTTCTCCGCATGACGGACCCCGTATTCAACAGTCTGCTGGAACTTCTGTCCCCCTATATCACAAGGCAGGACACTGTGATGCGCCAAGCCATCACGGCCGAGCAGAGGCTTATTGCCACGTTGCGGTACCTGGCGACTGGGAGGAGCCTGCAGGACCTCACGTTCTCGACAGGCATCTCTCCGCAGGCGCTTGGGGTCATCATACCGGACACGTGTGCTGCCATCATCAAAGTTCTGCATGAGGAGTATATTAAGGTAAGTTTCCTGGCTGTAATAATGTTGCTAACTAACTTTATTTTTAATTTCCCAGATATGCTGTGTGTTTAACTAACATTCCCTTTTCTCCCTATGCATGTTGATATAAGCTTTACATGTTTTATTCTTGACCTACCTGCATATTTGTCCCTTACCCAATATTAATCTGTCCAGCATGCTATCCTAGGGACAAACCCACCTTGCCATTTTTTAAAACAGGACTTTTTGGTTTTTGTGTCCCCCCCCCCTTCAAACTTTTATTGTCCCCATCAGAGGGCTGTGGAGTCTCTTAATGAAGTGGCCCTATATATTTCATTTCCCAAATTCTCCATGCACATTTTTCAAATGCAATTTTAATACTGTGAAGTGTCACAAGGATGCTTGTAGGATGTTTATGTGCCAAAGTACTAAATCTATTTTTTTGTTTGTCCCCACAGCTACCCTCCACACCACAGGAATGGCAGTCTGTGGCTTCCCAATTTGCCCAGCGGTGGGATTTTCCAAACTGCGGTGGAGCAATAGATGGGAAACACGTCCGCATTGTGCCCCCACCCCACTCGGGGTCCTACTATTATAATTACAAGGGTTATCATAGTATTGTGTTGATGGCGGTGGTGTCGGCACAGTATGAGTTTCTATATGTGGACGTGGGGAAGAATGGCCGGATGTCTGATGGGGGAGTGTTCGCACGGACTGATTTCTATGATCGTCTCCAAGCTGGTGGTCTGGCATTGCCACCAGATGAAGATAATGTGGAAGAACTTCCGTTTGTGTTCCTAGCGGACGAGGCTTTCGGGCTTGGTCCTCACCTCATGCGGCCTTTTCCCCAGAGGACCCTCACCTCAGAGAGGAGTGTGTTTAATTTTCGGTTGGCCAGGGCTCGGAGGGTAGTCGAGAATGCCTTTGGGATACTCACCAACCGGTTCCGCCTGTTCAGGACATCGATACATCTGGCGGAATATAAATTGGACACCGTTGTATTTGCCTGCTGCATTTTGCACAACTTTTTACGCAGGCACTCCCAGACGTACCTACCCGACATCGGTTCTGAGGCAAGACTACCCTCAGATCCCCTTCCCGGGCTGGACACTGGTCGTGCTGGCTTGGCCCCCCAATCAGCTCGTGAGGTACGCGACAAATATGTTGAGTACTTCATGGGTCGGGGGGCCATTGCTATGCCAGATCATATTTCTTTCTAATTCGGCCCCCAAAGAAAGGAATATTCTCACAAATAATAAATAATTAGACCATTGGACTTTATACAGTTGTTTGTCATTAATGCTTTTTCTCTTTTTATCTGTCTTCCTGGTTCTCTAACTAACTTCTTCAATTTTACTGCATAATTGATTTCTCCACTTTTAGTAAATAACCACATTTTGCACAGTATTCACTCATCTACAAACAGGGTATTGAGTCTAGAAATAAGAAGCAACTCCATTTGTAAATTTTGAGGTCAAGTTTTTTAATTTTTGCTTGTTCATGACCCCAAAAATTATTTTATATTTTTTTCATTACTCCCTGCTTTTGTACTTAGGAGTCTACAAAAATTTGAATTTTTTTTTTTTTTTCAGGTAATTCAACAAAAAATATTATGAAGATTATACATTTTTTAACAAGTTCACAGTTTTGTTTATCAAATATAGTTCGATTTATTGTTTACACATATATATATATATATATATAGAATATTTTTGGTGGGGTGTTTACCGCCTTAGTATTTTTTATTCTCGGCATATTTTTTATGCACCAAAACCAATATTTATTACATTTTTTTTTATAATTTTTTTTTTTTTTTTTGGTGTGTTTTTAAATACGAATATTTGTTGTGGAGATTTAGGAGTCAAATCTCAACTTCACTAAATTCAGTGATTAGAGAGATTTATAATTCTATATATATATCTTTATATTTTTTTTTCGGTGTTTATTCTTTATGGTCTAAACTTTATAGTATCCAAAAATGTACAACATGGTCAAAAAGTAAAAAAATAAAATTATAAAAATATAAAAACTCACAACAGCAGTCAGTCATGGTGTGCTTTCACACTGGAACACGCCAAAATTTGAAGATACACACATTCAGTGCAAATTCGCCAAATGTCATTGGTTCGACAGACAAATGGCCACATGTGCTATCTGACATCATGGGTGATCAATGTCTGTGTTTTGTGGGAGCAAACCCTTCCTCTCAACTACTTGAGGATGGAGGAGGGGGTTGGACCCACAAAGCACAGACACTAGATATTCTGTGATGGCAGATAGCACATGTTGGCACACTGTGTGTGTATCTTCAAATTTTGGCGTATTCATTATTAAAACAGTAAAAATGTTTGTGGGGGCGGGGGATGGGCGGGGGGTGTTTCAGTCTTTGACACGGCCCATCATGTCAATAATATTTTTAAAATTAGATTCGATGACCATCATTCTTTGCCGCATATTGTCCATTTCCGTGCTGCATTCCAAAAGGACATTTGTTAAATTCTCTTCCATGACAACCATCCTTTCACGCATATTGTGCATTTCAGTGCTGCACTCCATTACCTGCTGAATAATTATAGCAGCACTTGCACGTGAAAATATTGGCACACCATCCTCCTCCCCTAAAAAAAAAAAAAAAAATGGTCATTTCCAAAATTAGTTTTCGATGAGGCCTATCTACATATGTTTTTTTTAATCAAGCTAGGGTGACACTGACCTGATGGGCTTCTCCTTTCCACCTCTTCGACATCTTCTATCACTCCTCCTTCTTCCACCACCTCCCCATCATCTTCTATCACTCCTCCTTCTTCCACCACTTCCCCATCATCTTGGACTCCTCCTTCATCCATCAATCCACCTTCTTTCAATTCGCCAAATTGTTCTTCCGCCACTTGCCCTTCATCTGCTATAAATTCTAAGTCCAAAATTACTTCTTCCTCCTCTCTTCCTTCCTCCTTTCTTCCTTCCTCCTCTCCTTCCACATCCTCTTCTCCTTCCACATCCTCTTCTCCTTCCACATCCTCTTCTCCTTCCACATCCTCCTCCTCCTCCACATGTTGAGATGGAAGATTTTGGCCTTGTCTGGCCCTCTCTGCCTCCTCCAAATGCTGGCGACTTCTTTCCCCTGAAATTTAAAAAATAAAATGTAGACTCATCAGCACACAGATATTGGAGAGCATAAATCGCACACATTGCTTAGAAGAGGCTTTCATTTAGTTACTTTTATCTTTCACCAAACCTACATTTTGGAATTACTTCTATGGCAAGCTCTGATCCTGCCCCTTTTTAGCAAAGTGACACACATGGATGTCCCCCCTAAACAGTATTTCTGGGAGACCCTACCAAAACCCATTTTTGATTTGGGGAGACACAGGTGCTCTGCATTGCAGATGTGAAAACATCTGCTTTATTACCACTGTTTTTAGAATGATTCCTGTTTGCCTTTCCCATTCTCCTAATGTTATTTTTTAGAACTAGCTTTTACACAATGTTTACAAACAAAGTTTTTGGCCAGTGAGCCATGTCCAGGTGTGTTGTTCCAGGAATAACCGAGCCTTTCTGAGAAACTATGTGATGTTACGTGGTTTACTAAGAACACTATTTGTAAATATGTAGGTATTTATGTCATAAAAAATAAATGACAACATGTCTTTAAAATTACAAGCAGGCCAAGGAGGCAGATGGTGAAATATACATGGCAACACATTATTGCAGACAATCAACCCCCCCCCCCCCCCCAACCCCAATATATATTTACTTACTTTTACGCAGAATTTTAAGTATTTTCTTCATCTGATGTGGCTCCCTCAATTTTAAGTCTGACCAGCGTTTCCTCAGCTGTTCCTTGGACCTGGTGATCCCAAACATCCTCTGCATTCTCCTCGCCACCTTGTCCATAATATGTGCCTTTCGGCGGTTAGGGGTCTTGTATGGCCCTAATTCACCATCATAGTCCTTCTTTCGCATGATGTAAACTAACTCCACCATTTCCTGGAAACGCATATTAGTGGCTTTGTATCTTCTTGGCCTTGATCGGGACGTCCCTGCCTCTGTCCCTTCACTTGTGGCATGAGAGCATCGTGCCCGCTCGTGTGACATCGCCATCTTTCCTTTCCCACAGAGATTATGGGCGTGGAAAAGATGAATTCTTAGGCCATGGGCGGAGAAGAGGGCGGCGTTTAATACATACGCGGAGTGTAGAGAATGCAAACAACGTGTTTACGTAGGTTACGCGGAGAATCTTCGATCGCATCCTGAACATACACAGTTAACGCCGTATTTCCTAAACTCATTGATTAGGGGCCTAGCAAAGGTGACGAGGGCGGGGTTTAATAAATACGCGGAGTGTTTAAAAGGTGCACGCCGTGATTACGCATCTTACGCGGTAATTAGGCGAGCGTGAGAAACGAGGAGCGAGAGACAGGAAGGTAAGGAAATTAAAAATGGGATCAGCAGAGGCCTGGAAAATGTAGACACATGGGATGGGGGTTTGGGCTGTTGGTTGCACCCTTTTTAAGCTATTCTGTCTATGGGGTACCACAATGTTATTTTGGTATCCAAATGCTTTTGGACAACTCACAAAATAGAGATGTGAACAATGCTGTACCTCATTGACAAGTTTTTTAATGGTGTATTCAGATCAGGCAAAGTATTGTTCAAGTGTTGGTTGTACAGAGGTCATTAGGAAGTGTCTTTTATGTCATCCATTGTCAGGGGCATGAGATTTACACATGAAAGAGTGCCTAGATGAATACTGTCATTTTTCTATATTAAAAATATTTACTGCAATGTTAACAATGGCTCTGCATCTAGCAAATCAATGTTTGGTACAACCAATGCGGCCGAGCTGCCAATCATTGTTTAAACAAGAGAGACTGTGTTTGTAATTAGATATAGGTAATAAATTTGAAGACACATATTATATCAAGGTCAACGCTGATCCTTTTGAATATTTATTTTTCTTTGGTTTATGTTTTGCGAATCTAGACTCCAAAAGAAATATCATTTTTCAAAAAGTGAAATGGACCTCCTACAAACAAAGGAAGCTATAGAGGCCTTACTACAAAAATATCAGGAGACGCCCATCCTGTGGAATTCAAAGCACTCTTTATATTGTAATAAAGATGTACGAGCGGCAGCACTAGAAGAGCTAGCAAACTATATGCTAACATGGGTGCCAGGATGCACTGCCAACATGGTGAAGGATAAACTTGCCAACCTCAGAAGCACATACAGGAGAGCATACAAAGCTAATAAAAGCAAAAAATCGGGAGCAGCAGCAACACAAGCAAAGGAACCCAAACTGTGGTATTAGAAACAGATGGCTTTTTTGCGGGACGAAATGGAAGGCAGGAAAACGATGTCGAGTCTTTCTTCCAACCTTTCCTCCATGCTACCTTCCAGCGGACATTCCCCAGATGACCACAGCCCTGCAGAGTCGGAGGAAGAGGGCCTGGCTGACAGAGATGCAGATCTGCCACCCTTCGATGAGGAGGTATAGTAGTTTCCTCTATATTTCTGGCGTAAATAATTCTTGGTGGATTAATGATTTGATATTGTAAAAGAAAAGCCAAGCTGGGAAAAAGCAAAAAAAAAGGTGTACAGACAAATAGGTGTCAGGGATGACAACTGCAGGGGTCAGAAGTAGAGTGTATTCAAGTAATAATGAACAGAAAATACTAAACGAAAAACATGAAAATGAGTGTGGTTTTATTTAGCGAAATTGTAAAAAATGTCCTTTTTTTCCCACACAGGAAGAAGAGATCAGCCAGGAGGTGGCAGATCCTCAGGTGTCTGTCAGCCAGGAGGAGGCCGGGGTCAGTGGCAGCCAGGAGGAGGCCGGGGTCAGTGGCAGCCAGGAGGAGGCTGGGCCCAGTGGCCTGCAGCAGGTCCCCCCGGCCAGGAGAACCACCACCAGCCAGTCTTCTCCCCCCCAGGTGAGGCCATCAGGCCGAAGGAGGCAGTTGAGGCCTGTGGAGGAGGCAAGCCTCCGCATGATACAGGAGGCAAGCGCCATCATGAGGGCCCCCCTCAACCCCACAGAGGCCTTCAGTGCCTCATTGGCCCACGATTTGAATGAAGGGGAGGAGGACCAGAGAAGACTGGCAAAGGCCCTGATGAACCAGGTCCTTTGGTGGATGCAGAAGGGCCTGCTGACCCCAGACACTGGGCTATGTGACCCGGCCCGGCTTGCGGAACACCATCCTCCTGCTGCCACATCGACCCCACCTGCAAGACCCCGTGTTAGATCCGCTGGAAGGCTGCCTGGAGGGAAGGCTGGAAAGAGGAGGAAACGTTGATTTTCTGCCTTCCATTTCCTTCCACATAAAGGACATATTGTTTGGACTACCACAGTTTGGGTTCCTTTGTTTCTGTGCTGCTGCTTCCTATTTTTGGGTTTGGCTCCTGAGGCTTGGAAGTTTATCCTTCACCATGTTGGAAATGCAAGTTTGCATATAGTTTGCTATCTATTCTAGTGCTGCCGTTCTGTTTATTTTTTGTGATGACATTTGCCTAAATAAAAGGCTTTTTGCTTTCATTTGAAAACATGTCTATTGTTTGTTATACTGTGGGGATTATTAGGCAGCAAACCTTTAATAAATATACAATGGGTCATTTACAAAGGACACACTCCTTGGGGGGGGGGGGACATTTGGTGTGCCAACATGGTTTAATATTCTCAAATGAAACACAAAAAAAAAAAAAAAAAATTAAAAATAAAAAAACATGTTTAAAAAAATTAAACTAAATGGTGACATAACTAGAAACAACAAAAAACTAAAAAAGATGCACATTCCTTTACAAAAATGACTACTATAAATTATGGAGGACCACCAACCAAAACACACGTCTGGCATAGAAAACATTATTAAAGGATTACATCACAAGCAAGAAATGTGACATTTCAGTATGGGACAACTCTATTGAAATTGCATCAGCAAGAGAACGGGGTTATTCTAGTAAGAGAAGAATTAATAAAACGAGGCAAGAAAATGTGGTTTAGTGCGCCTTTTTAAGACATTGTTCTCTTGCTAGAATAAAAGGTTTCTAATGACGAATGTGCCATATCCCAAACAAACGCGAGTTTTACCTGAACGAGCACTCCCGTCTCCTCATTTGGACTGAGCATGCGCGGGGTTTTTGTACGCTGCTTTTGTGTACAGACGACCGAACATGTCTGACGGACACGATTCCAGCAGACTGTTTTAAAGCAAGACCAGGAAACAGTTGTTCGTTGGAAAACGGTCTGGCCGACGAATGTTTGCTGGAATCCTGTCCGTTACTGCCTACACACGAACGAACATGTCCGCTGAAACTGGTCCGCGGACCAGTTTCAGCAGACATGTTTGGTCGTGAGTATGGGGCCTAACATTTAGGCAGTTCCCCACTTAGAGATGAGCCATCACACCATGTGCAGTAAAAAACAGACTCAGAACAGCTGATGCAACGTTGCTTAAAAGTGTTTTTGCAATACAGGTCAATGTGAACAGAGTCCATATCCTAAATCTAACTACAACTGATTGGCTGCCTAGGCATACCTCCACAAGGCAATAGCCCATTGTGGTGATTTCCATGTCTTGGATATTTTCCGGAACCCCCGTAACTCCAACGGACTGCAATGCGCAGCAGTCATCTTCAAATGTAGCCACAGCATGTCCGGTAATGTATTGACAGGTAGCCCCCATGAATCTCAGCCTTCCCCCTTTTTATATCACAACAAATGCTGGATCCAAAAAGCCTGAGAACTGAAGTACTCACACAAACTCTTTCCCTCCCTAGCCTGGGCCAGCACTATGTAATGCAGCAAAAAACTTGCCTACACATACTCCTACATGTGCTTGTTTCATGGACTTGCGTCCATTTACAAGGTAATGTGAGCCCACAGGTTTTGCTTCTTTTTTTTTTGTCTCATACCTTATGTTTCAGATACCATTACTCCCTCAGTGGTCCTGAGCTACTAATGCTCATCCATATTTCTTTATGCTGCTTATTCCTGCTCCTTGATGTACCTGCGGGTTTAAAGCATCTCTTATATATAATAAATGGACTGTGTTGTTTTTCAAAGCTGCAGAACCATTCTGGGACTTTGTCAAACTCTCCCATACCTGTAACTATGGATGCCAAAAAGTGGTTACATAAAAATATAGCACAAAAATGTGAGGTCCTACATTAACAATGTATTATGTACCGATCGTGTGTAGGCCCCATGGAAAAAAACAATCGTTTGTAGGCACGTCCATCGGTTAAAAATCCATGCATGCTCAGAATCAAGTCGACGCATGCTTGGAAACATTGAACTTCGTTTTTTTCAGCATGTCGTTGTGTTTTACGTCACCGCATTCTGACACGATCGTTTTTTTAACTGATGGTGTGTAGGCACGACTGACCATCAGCTTCATCGGTTGACCGATGGAAAAATCCATCAGACCGTTTTCATCGGATGGACCGATCGTGTGTACGCGGCATTAGTCTTTTTCCCTTAAAGTTACTGAAAAAGTGATAAAAAAAATATTCAAGGGTATCCTAACAACATTGAATGAAATCCATGGCCTGTGAAGACCAAGTATATTGTTGGGTTAATTGCACCTCTAACTTATTTATTTTGGTAACATTTAATCATCATAGATAACCACTTTTTCTATCATATTAAGATATTTTTGTACAACCTATCAAATGACCAAATCAATATGTAATGAACTTCTAATAAGATATTACATGGAGGATTTAACATGAACAGTTGTTTTATTCATTTGTTTTAATACATTAATTTTTAATGTAACACATTAATACAATGTGAATTTAAAAGTAAATACAGTGATACAGTGATCTGGTAATTTAATATGTTATTTGAAGAATATTCTAATTTGACAATGAAATTGGACATTTATGATGTTTAAATGATGTATATCTAAAATGTGTCCTAGCTAGCACTTATGATAATTAAATTCAACATGGTAAACAATTTGATTTGGGGATAACTACAGCAGGACAAAAACCATTGCTGCTGTGATTATTTCAGTAGAAGTTTAAAGTGGAAGAATAAATACCGACTTGATGTAGATTTACAATGTTGTGCTGGAAGAAATACAGGATAAATGTGATTATTTTAATTTTTTTTGGTAATGCTTAGTGGATTCTAATGTAATCACTGGCACCTACTGACAAAATATATTTTTTTACCAGTCAATGCCTGAGCTACAGTGGTGAATGAATTCGGTATTAGATAGCAGTGATACTTATAACAGGATACTGCCATAGGCTCATTTCACAAAGCTATAGTGCCAATTATTTTCCAATGAAATATGAAAATTATATCCTTGTGACTAAAAATAGAGTATCCCAAGCCTGCCATACAAGGCTCAAATTTTGTTTTCCTCCTGAACTGGGTCAAATTCAAGCCCTTGGTGTCCCTGTTGGCATGACCCAGCTCAACAAACTTTTATTGAAAAATTGAAGGAGGCACATGAAAAATTATTGGCCTAACAGTGACTTCATCTAATCAGATGCAGTCACGGTTCGGATATTCAGTTAGGTTCTAGCTAACTGAAGACAATAGCATTCGGGGGAAATTCCTCCATCCACACTGTTTCTATCTGAATAAGAGAAATATGAGTGTTTGATTGGCGTCAAACCTGGTGTCAAAGCCTTGTGAATTGAGTCTATAATATGTGTTAAAATACTAGCAAAAGTGCGCCCACACAAGAACAGACAAGGTTGGGGATTATACAACAATGCTGAAGAAGTGTTTTCCGTGTCAAAATATCTTTATTTTGCTTCAGCAATAGAAAGTATACAAACATTTTCAAATAAACATGTCTTATACAGAGAGAAACTCCTTCTCATAACGGTAGCCTAGTTAGCATGGAAAGCATTATAACTCTATCAGATATATTCACTATTAGAAGTAAAATTAGAATTAACTCGAAAATTTAGAAAACAATTGACACATATCACTAGTAATTTGAGGTACTGTCGTTATAGTCAAGTGTCTCCATTCCTTGTTTCATAGTGCTCTCGTGGCACTAGGAGTTTCTTGCTAGTTGTAAAGTTCCTGAATTTCCTAACGGAATAGTTGCTACAGTTTCAAGACAAAAAGAAAAAAATCAAAAGGGAGAGGAAAGGGAGGGAAGGTAGGGATGGGGCGTCTGCAGGACTAGACCGGGGATCTTCCAACATTTTGCTGTCAATTAGTCAGGCCATCTGTATGATGGCTGGGCTACCATGGCATCATAACATCATTAACAAATGTGTTTTGCATTACATGTGTAATCCAGGGCTTCCATATACGTTCAAATCTGGTGATCGTGTCCGTTTCTATTGCCGACATCTTGGCATATGTCATTGCTGTGTTCATTCTGCTAACAGTTTCGCTTATTAACAAATTTGGAGTATTCCAAGCCTTCGCTATGGTTTGTTTCGCAGCCGTAAGAAGCTGTCTTATTAGGTTAGATTGAATGTGTGATATATTGTCTGGCTTTAAATTGAGTAGAGCCGTTTTGGGGTCCAAAGGAATTGTTTTGTTTGTGAGGGCGTTTATTAATTGAAAAATTTCCAAACAAAATGTCTGCGCCTTTGGGCACGACCACCATGTATGAATATATGTTCCTTTGTTAGAGCATTCCCTAAAGCATAACTCAGAATAGTTTCGCGTGAATTTAGCCACTCTAGTCGGCACTAAGTACCACCTAGATAGTACTTTGAAATTTGTCTCTGCCGCTAACACATTGAAAGATGCTGTTTTGGTGTTGTTCCAAATTTGATCCCATTCCGCTGTACTCAGTTCTGTACCAATGTCCTCTTCCCATTTGCGAACAAAGGATCATTTCCCATTGTTCGATTGCGAGAGTAGTTGAGAGTAAAGGATTGATATCATATTTCTAGCATGAGGATTCTTATCGCAAATGTTTTCGAAGACAGATAATTGGTTCGGTAAGGCTGCCGAGTTAGCAGGTGGTTGGAAGAAGTTTTTAATCTGCAAGTATCTGAAGATTTCCTTTGATGGTATGCCATGTGTTTTGCTCAGAGACGGGAAGGGGGTCATAGTTGTTGAGTCAAAAAATGTATATTTTTGTGTACAGTCCTTTTTCACCCATTCTTTGAAGGAGCTGGGAGAAACCCAAGCTGGGTAGAATGCCAGGTTTTTATTAAAAGATAGTAGTGGAATCAGAGGGGATTGTAGGTGATGTTTAGATTTGACTTTGTCCCACAAGGATAACGAGTGCTTTGTGACGGGGTTGTTTATGTGCTTACATAATTTTGGGGTGATCCACAATAGGTTAGATATTGAAATGGGGTCGCTTTCTACCTCTTCAATTGATACCCAAAGTGGTGCCTCTTGTTTAGCATGGTATTTTGTTAGTGTAGCCAATTGTGCTGCTTGGTAATAGCGTGCGAAGTTGGGATAACCGAGTCCCCCAACCGTCTTGGGGAGATGTAAAATTTGAGGTTTGATCCTTGGCCTGGAGGAACCCCAGATGAAGGAGGAAACCCGTTTTTGGACTATTCTGAAATAGTGGGCCGGTATTGGTATAGGGAGCACTCTAAAGAGGTATAGGAGCTTAGGTAGTAATGTCATTTTCGTGGCATTGATTCTCCCGAACCAAGATAAAGGGAGTTGGGCCCATGAGTTTAATAGGTTTGTTAATTGTTTTAGAAGAACGGGATAATTGTGCGAGAATAGGTCCGTTATGTCAGCTGTTAGGTGTATTCCCAAGTATGGAATGCTTTTAGCTGGACATTCAAAGGGAAGACCCACTTTAGCTGCTTTTAATTCTGTATCGGAGAGTGAAATGTTGAGGGCCAGACATTTTCTGGGGTTTATCGCTAAGCCTGAAAATGATGCAAATTGGTGCAGGATCGGGGTTAAGTTGGGACCCGAAACTTGGGGAGATGAGAGGAATAACAGGATGTCATCCGCATAGAGACATAATTTGTGTTTAACCCCACCCAATTCTATACCTAATACCTTGGGGTCGGATCTGATCTTTTGGGCCAAGGGTTCTATAAGGAGGGCAAATAATAGCGGTGATAATGGACAACCTTGTCTTGTACCTCTTTGTATAGCGAACATATCAGATTTGTAACCTGCGTATTTGACATACGCTTTTGGGTTTTTGTATAATTGCAAGACCCATTTTATGAAGTTGGGACCAAAGCCCCATTTCAGCAACGTGTATTCCAGGTATGACCACGAGACTGATTTGAAGGCTTGCCTAATATCCAAGGATATTAAACAAGCTGGGATTTTCCTCTTCTTAGCAATACACGCTAATAAACTCGCCCTCCGTATGTTATCCCCCGCTTGTCTATTGGGCATAAAGCCCACTTGATCCCGATGAATCAGTGATCCCATTATCTTGTTTAATCTGCTAGAATTTTTCCAAGCAATTTAATGTCTGTGTTCAACATGGATATTGGGCGATAATTTTCACTAAGGGTGGGATCAGAGTTTGGTTTGGGAATCATGCAGATCGTGGCCGTAAGTGATTCTTGTCTGAAGGACTTCTGATTCAATAGATCATTAAAGGCTGAAGAAGTGTTTTATATGCAATACAAATAATTATGTTGCGCTCTCCACGCCCCCTATTCTCTTTTACTCAAGGCACAAATTGTTCCCTCGTCACTTGCAATAGCCAAAAAGTGAACAAATTTGCACAAAGTTTACTATACGGACCATTTATGTATTTAACCACTTCCTGCCGGCCTATCGACTTTCTACGGCCGCAGTGTGGATCCCAATTGCCGGGAGACCATCTATATACGACCTCCGGCCTCCAGCCACTGGGGGGTGTGCGTGCCTGCCGCATCACTGAGATGCCGATGCGCGTGCCTGGCGGCCGCCATGTCCGCCAGGCACCCGCGATTGGTGGTTACACAGACAAGGATGTGGATCTGTGTGTGTAAACACACAGATCCACGTCCTGTCAGGAAGAGAGGAGACCGATGCTGTGTCCCTTGTACATAGGGTCACCTCCCCCAGTCAGTCCCCTACCCCCACAGTTAGAACACTCACTAGGCTACACATTTAACCCCTTCCTCGCCCCCTAGTGTTAACCCCTTCCCTGCCAGTCACATTTATACAGCAATTAGTGCATATTTATAGCACTGATCACTGTATAAATGTGAATGGTGCCAAAAATGTGTCAAAAGTGTCCGATGTGTCCGCCATAATGTGGCAGTCCCAATAAAAATCGCAGATCGCCGCCATTACTAGTAAAAAAAAAAATAATAAAACATTTTTTAATAATTCTGTCCCCTATTTTGCGCAAACCAGTCGCTTACTGCAATTTTTTTTTTTTTAACAAAAATATGTCGAAGAATACGTATCGGCCTAAACTGAGAAAAAAAATGTTTTTTTAAAAAAAAAATATTGGGATATTTATTATAGCAACAAGTAAAAAATATAGATTTTTTTTTCAAAATTGTCGCTCTTTTTTTGTTTATAGCGCAAAAAATAAAAACCGCAGAGGTGATCAAATACCAGCAAAAGAAAGTTCTATTTGTGGGGAAAAAAGGATGTAAATTTTGTTTGGGAGCCACGTCGCAATTGTCAGTTAAAGGGACGCAGTGGGTGGAAGCTGAAATTTCGCCTGGGCAGGAGGGGGTATATGTGCAAGTGGTTAAACAAGGTGACCATAATTCCTTCCATCCTCCTCCTAATTCCTCTTTGCAAGAGAGAAAAAATTCAGTTCAGTTGATCTTTCCTCCATAACTAGGGTCCTTCATGCCATTTGTTTATTTGCCTTTTTTTTGTACTCAGCATCCTTTTTGTGAACTGGTGTCCGAAAATTAAATGCTTTTTCCTGATGAGTATTACCAATGCTTTGTGCAGGGGTATGATTATGTCTGTCTATACCTCTTTTATACAACACAATACAGATTGGCTTTGCATACTGTAAGTTAGACTATTAAATACAATTCACAAAGGTCCAGTCAGTAAAATTTTCTTCCAGCAGGGGTCTGAATCTCATATGTGTACTATGAATCAGATTCTTCACATCACAGTCCCTATTTACATTCTAGTCCTACCTTTACATTTGTGTCCTCACCCCCCCTCTTTACATCACATTCCCCTGTTTACATCAGTGTGTTCAGTGACCCATAACATTACAGTCCCCATCCATTACATTGGTATCCTCAGTCACCCCTTTACATCACAGCTCCTCCTTTAAATCATAGTGTCCTCAGTCTCCCCTTCACATCACAATAAGCCCCCCCCCAACAGTCCCTTTCACATCACAGCCCCCCACATCACATCCCCCCCTTCATATCACAAGCCTCCTTCTTATCAATTTCCTCAGCCCTCTTTACACCAAACCCTCATTCCAATAACAACCCTACCTTACACCTGATGGCAGAGGGTGGGAGACACAACAGGTCTTGATAGATGGAGCGTGAAGGAGCTTCCGAACATTTCATGTAAACAAGCAGTTGATTAGTTGCTAGGGCCAGTGGCCACAGTACCTGAGGTGAGGCAGGGTGGGGCTACCAGAACACCAAAGAGAAGACAACTAGGCTGCTAAATACTGCAGCCGTGATCCAGATAGGACTTCTACACGGTCCAAGTCATTTAATGATGCCTGATCTACTAGAACACCCACACATTCTCCATTAATAAACCACTATTGATTATAGTGAAGGAGGAAATTCAGTTTGTGTGCAGGAGAGGGGTACGAGAGGTAGGACCATGGGCAGTAAATTCAAGAGAGGAGTATTACAGTGAAAAGTATATGGAAATGAGTAATGATGTAGGGTTTGATAGCAAAAACAATGTGCAGGGGAGGGGTGGAGGGGTAGACAAGCGTATGACAGTGGATAGTATACATAAAAGAGTATTGGGGAGGCTACGATGGGCCTCTATGTGCAGGAGAGGAGCAGACAAGCTCTGATTGTTGCTTTGTAGTGCTACACAATGGAAATGCGCTTTTCTGTGTATTTTTTTATTTTAATTGTTTACCTTTTTTCAGTATTTTCTTGAAATGCACCACAGTCATATAGAGGCGAATATGCACTTGGGGGAAAAAAAGGCAAAATTAGCATGACATTATGATAGAGTAATCCATTTATTACTTTTTTGATTTTTATTCTGTAGAATGGTTTTGTATTTTGTTTGTTCTGGCACAGTTCAGGATATTGTTTTTCCAATATGTTTGCCCAAAACTTTAAAAAATACTATTTTTACAGCAGCTTAGTGGTTTGATCTCTTAATTGAAGCAGAAAACCTTTGACTTCACAAATGTATACATATTTCAATAAACCACATTTTCATAAATTGTCAGCAGGCTATGACCCACATTTAAGGACTAGTAAGCTTTATTAGATACATTTATTATCAGATAATTATTAAACCACTTTTTTAATGGGTTAGTGTCCATTGAACCATACAAAAACAATCACTTTTCTTATATTTTTTACAACTAATATAGTAACCAGATATCTGTTTGCTATGGGTTCTCTCGTTTTAACAATTATTATGACTTTGTTTCAGTTTTTCCTACATAGCGGTTCAGTTCCTTTTTTTTCACAATCAACTTAATTACAGTGCGATCTTTGACAGTTAATCGCAAGGCCTAATAAGGCAATGTCTCAAATTAACAAGTTAGTTCCTAAGGTTACATGCCTAGTAGAACATAGGCTACAGACCACTGATGTGTTCGGTTAACGACTGCTTTTACATTTAATACAGTGTTGTGTAATGAGGCATGAGGCAGAGGATTAGTAAGTTGATGCAAGCATTTTTTCTCAGTGCAATATATTACTTACTTATATGTTGTTTGGTGAGAATGTCAGTTAAACTTTTTTGAACTGTAAGCTTTTTTGAACATATGACTGCTAATGTGTTTTATTATCTTTTCATTTTTTAAATACTGTAAATGATTATTAATAAAGACACAAATTATAAAAACAAAATAATCTTATTCTACCCCACTGAATATAGAATATTAGAAAAAAAAAACACTATTATTCCAATGATTTATAGTCAGGGTAAAATACATTTTGGTAATATTACCTTTGTGTGGCTATCACTTGCAGGGCTGGGGTAATTTCTTCTTAGATGACTTGTGCTCAAATACTTAAAGGAACACTAAAGGCAAACTTTTTTTTTTAAATAACAAACATGTTATACTTACCTCCACTGTGCAGCTCCTTTGCACAGAGTGTCCCCTAACCCTGTCTTCTGGGGTCCCTCGGCGGCTGTCTCGACTCCTCCTTGCAAAAGCTTTCCACCTTCATGCGAGCGAGGTGGAAAGCTTTTGCAAACGCGCTCCCGTGATACAGCGGCGGGCATAGCTGCCGACTTTATCACTCGGCCCCGCCCCCCAGCGCGCCGCGTCATCTGCGCTGTTATCAATCTGTCCAGCCTAGCCAATCAACGGACAGGCTGGGAACTGAAGAGGATAACGTGGACGCGCGGGACTTTCGAGGGGTCAGGTAAGTAAAACGGGGGTTTGGGGGGGGGGCGGTACCGTCGGATGTTTTTTCACCTTAATGCATAGGATGCAGTACGGTGAAAAAACATTTACCTTTACAACCCCTTTATTCAGCTCTGTATTAATTACAGCAAAATTAAATGTATTTTTTAAATACTGTTTTTTTTTTTTTAAAGCTGCCCATTACCTGAAGCTACAAGATGCAGTGCAAAAAGGTGTTTCACAGAGACTCCCTGTATTTTATTTCAGGGCTCGTTTTCAAAATTAGGACATCTAGGTAGGAGCACGGAAGACAGAAGACTGAGCTCCCTTTTTTTTACCTGATACATCATTAAATAGTGTCTTAGGGGGTAATCCACAAACACCCGGCGCAACGTAACTTTTGTCATTTAAGTTACACTTCCACAAATTGCACAAGGTAGTGCCCGATCCACAAAGCACTTACCTTGAAATTTGCAGCGGTGTAACTTAAAATCGTCCGGCGCAAGGCGTTCCTAATTTAATGGGGCGAGTCCCATTTAAATTAGGCGCGCTCCCGCACCGGACGTACTACGCATGCTCCCGACGTGCTTTGCATGCTTTTACGTTGCGCCGGGTTTTGAGAATCGCGATGGGCGTAAAAAAAAATACGAGTTGCGGCGGGAAAAGAAGGGTCTACTTTTACATGGTGTACTAACTTTACACCTTGTAAAAGCAGCCCTAATTTTGCGAAAGCAAACTAATACTTACGGAGAAAAAACGAAGCTGAAAAGCTTTGTGGATCTCCGTAATTGCTAATTTGCATACCCGACGCGGCATTTCGACTCGAAATGCCCCCAGCGGCGGCCGAGGTACTGCATCCTAAGATCCGACAGTGTAAGTCCCTTACACATGTCGGATCTTCTGTCTATCTATGTGAAACTGATTCTGTGGATCAGTTCCATAGATAGAAACAGGGATACGACGGCATATCAGTAGATACGCCGGCGTATCCCTTTTGTGGATTACCCCCTTAATGTATTATATTAAGTATTAATAGTACTAAGTTTCAATAGTGTATTATTTATTTCTAATACATTTTTTCAATTTTATGCAAAATAATTCACTTAGGGAAAAATAATCCTCTATCTAATAGATTACAATCTTGGTGGTACAGTATTGGTTAGAAGATAAGATGATCAAAAAATATGTTTATAGGGTGAATATTTCCGATGATTGCAAAATGAGCAAACAGTGAGGCCAGGGAGAAGAGAAAGCAAATCGAATTTTGGGGTGCATCAGTAGAGGGATCACTAGCAGGAGGAAGGAGGACCTAATTGCACCACAGAGTGGTTTACACTTAATTTAGAATACTATATTCAGTTCTGTTTTTTCATTTATAAAGAAATATTGTTAAAGCGGGAGTTCACCCTAAAAAAATTCTAACATTACATTGAGCTCACTTCCAGTATGCTGATCTGATATGCTGACAGTATGCTTATCTTTTTTTTTTTGCCGTACATACCGTTGTATCGTTATTCCCCCCCCCGGCTTCCGGGTAGTGAATCCCGCGGGAGTGGGCGTTCCTATGCACAGGCTAAGTGATTGACGTATGACAAAAGCTTCCCCACGGCCGCGTCACGAGTTGCCGAAAGAAGCCAGACTGCGAGTCGGCTCTATACGGCGCTATACGGCGCCTGCGCACCGATGTTCGGCTTCTTTCGATGACGCGGCCGTATGCGCCATGGAGAAGCCTTTGTCATAAGTCAATCACTTAGCCTGTGCATATGAACGCCCACTCCCGCGGGATCTGCTACCCGGAAGCCGGGGGGGGGGAATAACGATACAACGGTATGTACGGCAAAAAAAAAAAAAGGATCAGCATACTGTTAATGTTGGAAGTGAGCTCAATGTAATGTTAGAATTTTTTTTTAGGGTGAACCCTCTCTTTAAGATTGAATGAGTCCAGAGACAGGCAACACAATGGTAAAAGGTCTGAGGAATAAAACATAGCACGAGGCTGGAGAAACGTATTATCTACAGTTGTGAGTAAAATAAATAAGGTTCATGAGGGCAGTCTCCAAATGAAGCTAAGATCAAGAACATGGAGATATGACTTAAACTAGTGCCAAGAAAGTTGAACACTGACCTTGTAAGAGATTATTTTACTAAAAGGAATAGTTGATGCTTGGAACAAGTTTCAGAGGTAGCGAGTCAGTCAATACAGTGAATTTAAACATGTTTTGGAGAGAAAAAGAAAGAGAGAAAGAAAAAAAGAAAGAGACCAGGAGAGAAAGAGCATCAAAGGCTGACGGATATAAGCAAGCAGCAACACAAGACAGGACCATCTTGTTGAAACACCAACAGCAGACACAGAAATATATAGAATATTATTTTTAAGCAAATTTCTGTACAGTACTTAAAAATGGAACAGAACAAAGCAAATACCCCAAACACAGAGGTGGATTTACTAAAGGCATATAGACTGTGCACTTTGCACAAAGTACAGTTGCACTCTGCAAGTGCAGTTTCTCCAGAGCTTAGTAAAGAAGGTGAAGCTTCACTTTACAAAGAATACCCAATCATGTGCAAGGAAAAAAAATGCCTTTTTGCTTCCCCATAATTGGATGATGGGAGTAAGCAGAGCTTCTACTTATTTACTAAGCTCTGGAGCAGCTCTTACAGAGTGCAACTGCACTTTGCAAAGTGCACAGACTGCATTACACAAGCTAAAACCAGAAGGGGGTCTGATGCCACCCCCTATATGGTTAATAGATAAATTCATGCATAGCATGAATCTATCCATGGCTGTTGGAGGCACCCCCTATTTATGCGTCCGGCCCCTTTCAGGACCCCCGAGCCCCTGAATTTCAGCAGTGGGGTGTTTTTTGAAGAGCCTGATTAGAGCCAACAACCCAACCCTCTTCAACATCTACATCAATGAACTTGCTGAAGCTTTAGAATCCTCCCCAGAGCCTGGGCTAACTTTACATGACACCAAGGTGAAGTTTCTGCTGTATGCAGATGACCTCCTACTTCTGTCTCCAACAGAGAAAGGCCTACAAGACAGCCTGGAAGTGCTGGAGAAATACAGTGCCACATGGGCACTAGATATCGACTCAAAGAAAACAAAAATCATGGTGTTCTGAACAAAGAACACAAAACAAATAAAGAGCCCTTCCTTTATATTAACCCCTTGCCGCCGAGCTTACGCAGATATCCTCGGCTTTTGGGGGTTATCCCGGGATGATGCCCACAGTTGCAGGCATCATCCTGGTACAATTGTTTAGAGCAGGCGATCGGCTTTCCGATGATAACAACCGATGCGGCTAAAAGCCTCTCGGTTGTTATCCCGGAGAAGCGGGACGGGAACATCCCCCCTCCCGCCCCCCTGCCGCCTCCGCCGCTCTGACTGGGCCTCCCGTCCCACCAGGAGACCCAATCAACACTGCGCCTCTAGCCACAGACTGGAATGAAGCCGTAAATGGCTTTATTTTTAATCTCCTGACTGTAAACACGGAAGCAACGTCACAATGTCACTTCCGGTTTACTCGGTTGCCAATGGCACCGGATTTAAAAAAATACACAGTATTCAGAATCGTCGTTTTTGGCGCCCTGAATACTTTGAAGTGCAAAGGAGGGATTGGGGGTCTTTTAGATGCCCGATCTCTCCATAAAGAGTACCTGTCACCACCTATTACTGTCACAAGGGATGTTTACATTCCTTGTGACAACAATAAAAGTGATCAATTATTATTGTTATTATTTTTTAACACAATATAATATAAAAAGAAATAAAATAAATAAGAAGAAAAAAACTATTTTTAAAGCACCCCCCTCCCTGCGAGCTCGCGCAGCAAAGAAAACGCATACGGAAGTCGCGCCTGCATATGTAACCGGTGTTCAAATCACACATGTGCGGTATCGCCGCGATTGTCAGAGCAAGAGAAATAATTCTAGCCCTAGACCTCCTCTGTAACTCTAATTTGGTACCCATAAAAAATATTAAAGCATCGCTTTAGAGATTTTTAGGTACTGTCGTATGTTGCCATTCCATGAGTGTGTGCAATTATAAAGCGTGACATGTTTGGTATCTATTTACTCAGCGTAACATCATCTTTCACATTATACAAAATTGGGCTAACTTTACTGTTTTTTTTTTTCATGAAAGTGTCTTTTTGCCAAAAAGTTGCGTTTAAAACACTGCTACACAAATACCGTGTGACATAAAATATTGCAACAATCGCCATTTTATTCTCTAGATTCAAAGGAAAAAAGGGAAAATATTGTGCTAATCTAAATAGATAAAGTGAAAATTAAAACTAAAGCAGCTACACTACAATGTGACAAATATTTTTTCTCCACAGCACTATTCTCTAGATTCGCTTCTAAAAAAAAATAATATATATATATAATGTCTGGGGGTTCTGAGAAATGTTATAGTAAAAAATACAGGGGCAGATCCACAGAGCAAGTACGCCGGCATATCTACTGATACGCCGGCGTACTTTCAAATTTCCTGCGTCGTATCGTTGTTTTGAATCCTCAAAACAAGATACGACGGCTTCTGGGTTAGATCCGACAGGTGTACGTCTTCGTACGCCTTCGGATCTAAGATTCAATACTTCGGCGTCCGCTGGGTGGCGTTTTCCGTGTCGGGTATGCAAATTTGCGATTTACGACGATCCACGAACGTACGCGCGGCCGTCACATTTTCGAACGTCGTCTGTAGTCGGCTTTTTCCGGCGTATAGTTAAAGCTGGTATTTTGCGGTGTATAGGTAAACTTGCCATGTTAAGTATGGCCGTCGTTCCCGCGTCGAAATTTGATTTTTTTTTTTTTTGCGTAAGTCGTCCGTGAAAAGGGATGGACGTAACTCACGTCTAAGTTCAAAAAATGACATCGGGCGGGAAATTTCGGAACGACGCATGCACAGTTCATTCGGCGCGGGGACGCGCTTCATTTAAATGAATCACGCCCCCTACCCGCCGATTTGAATTACGCGCCGAGAGATACACTACGTTGCCGTAACTTTCGGCGTGCAAGCTTTCAGGATTCGAACCAAAGCCGGAAAAGTTACGGCGGCGTATCGTATCTCTGATACGCGGCGCAGGTGTTAAGGTATGTGGATCTGGCCCACAGATTTTAACTTGTAAACACCACATATCAGAAATTGGCTTAGTCATGAAAGGGTGCAGCCTACAGCAATTCATCAGGACCTTGTTTATCCCAAACTCCCAACTACTCAGTCAGACAAACCTCAAATAAAAAAAAAAACTCAATGACTGATTCCAAAGAAAAATATGTTGAAGAATGGAGAAATGAAATTGCAACAACTCCAAGAAACAAACTATGGGCCAGATTCTCAGAGACTTACGTCAGCGTATCAGTAGATACACCGTTGTAAGTCCGAATCTGCGCCATCGTAAATTTAAGCGTATTCTGGAAACCAGATACGCTTAAATTAGGCTAAGATACGAGCGTCGTAAGTCTCCTACGCCGTCGTATCTTAGGGTGCATATTTACGCTGGCCACTAGGTGGCGCTTCCGTTGAGTTCGGTGTAGAATATGCAAATGACTAGATACACCGATTCACGAACGTACGTGCGCCCGTCGCAATTAGTTACACCGTTTACTTTAGAGATACCCCCGGTGTAAAGATAAAGCTGGTCTCTAGGTGGCGCATCCCATGCAAAGTATGGATGTCGGAACAAGCGTATCTTTTTACGTCGAATAGGGCTGTGCGTAAATTACGTTCACGTCACAGGCATTGAGCCGACGTATCTTTGGGCGTAAATACGACGTGATACTGAGCATGCGCGCGCATGCGCCGTTCATTCGGCCATGCATCTACATGGGGTCAAGCCTCATTTAAATACAACACGCCCCTACAGCCTACTTTGAATTACGCGCGCTTACGCCAGCCCATTTACGATACGCCGCCGTAACTTAGGAGGCAAGTGCTTTGTGAATACAGCACTTGCCTCTCTAAGTTGCGGCGGCGTAGTGTAAATACGGTAAGCTACACCCGCGCAACGTAGATTGGCCGTACGTGAATCTAGGCCTATGTCTGCAGTCACTGCAGAGAGACTACAAACTGGCCCCATACTTGAAATTGCTACAAGACCCCAAAGGCAGACAGACCCTGAGCCTGTACAGACTGAGTGCCCACAGCCTGGAAATTGAATTATGACATTACAGACAAACCTACAAGCCCAGTGAGAGCAGACTGTGCCAGCAATGTGACCGGGGGTCCAGAAGCATAAGAACCACTTCCTGCTACACTGCCCCAAGCACTCATCAATGAGGGACACTCACTTCCAGAGACTCTCTGCTCTCATCACAGACTTCAGTTCTATAGAAAAGAAGAGGAAACTTCAAATCCAACTGGATTTGAAGTTTCCTTCAAATCCCCCACACACACACACACACACCATACAAATTTAACTGTTTTGGTAATGCTAAAATCTATTCGGTCCTGACAAGAAAGAGAGAAAAAGAAAGAAAGAGAGAGAAATAAAAAGAGATAAAGAAAAAAAATGAAAGAGATAAATAAAGAAAGAAGAGAGAAAAAAGTGTGAGAGAAAAACAAATAGAGAGAGAAAAAAAAGAGAGAGAGAGAAAGAAAGGAAAATAGTAGAGTAGACCACTTTGTTTTTGTTTTGTATGCTCTTCTATATTTCTATAACAAGTCGAATTTATGTCTGGTACCAGGTAATATTAAAGGTACCATCACTTCTGCAGTTCCAGAAAAAAATACTACAAAATGGTAAAATGGTACACAATAGGCATTCTGTCTGGCAGAAAAGAAGCAACGCTAATGCAACAGCTAGACTTATCAGCTATACATAAATAAAAAGATAAAAATCACTGTGTCATCACCTCAGCTGGAGATATAGAGGAGAGTATCCTTTAAGGAATCACATACCTCAAAATCTATTTCATGCACCATCGTCCCATACACAGTCAGATAATCCCCATACAATTATAACAGGGAGTGGTTGGTATCGTGATATCCTCTAGATATAGAAGCATATATTTAAGGAGGAAAATTGCAAAAACTTCAGACATAACAAAAAGTTAAAATGACAATGTTGTCAAAGTGAGACAAGGAAGCAGCTACAGACACCCACACAAATCACACATCCACCACGCACTAATCCAATCCAATGGTCGAATCAAAGCACTGGTAGAAGTGACTGCAGATAAAATATAATGTGGTTTAACCACAAATGGCCAGTCTATGATTTCAACGGTAGTACAGGGCCAGACGAGCTGTGGAGTATATCAGGGATGGATGAGTTTGCTGAAACAGAGTCGATCAGTGGTGCAGTGGTGTACCAGTGTTGCCTAAAAAGCCCCACCCTGGGGGATCCTCCATTTTTTCATTTGCATAGTACAGTCGTAGGTACAGGCTGAATGGAGTCTAGGGTTGCCACCTGTTTAGGATTCACCTGGACAGTTTGGGTTTTGAATCATGTGTCCAGGTTTTATTCCACCTGAAACCTGGACATATTATTCAGACAGGAATGTGGCTCAGAACAGGGCATGATAGGAGAGTGAGGGGCACTATGCACGCCACATTACTATTCTCTTTGGAGCGCCCAAGGGTGCAATAACATAGTTTATGCTAATAAAAAAAATATCCGCTGTGCACCACTAAAGTGTTCTAATGGAGTCTACATGCCGATATACTGAACAGTAGCCAAACAGCTAACCTGTCTGTGTAAAGCTGGACTGTAAGAGGGTGGACGGGTGCAGATAGGAGCAGTGTGCATGCAGTATCTTACTTGGGTGTGGGAGTCTGCAGAGTCTGGTCTAGGAATGGACATCACAGGGGTTATGATGCCGTGCTGACATGTTTCACCCATGAACACAAGCTTCTTCAGAGCAAGGAGGGGTTCAGCTGGGTGCCTTAAATATGATGATTAGTAGTTGCACCGTTGAGTATTCAACAGTAGGAGTCCCCAGCGTGCACTTGAATAGGATAATTAGAAGTTGCACCATTTGGTTTTCAACAGTAGGAAACTTTAGCGTGCACTTAAATAGGAAAATGAAAAGTTGCACCATTAGATTTTCAACAGTAAGGGTCATCAGCATGCACTTAAATAAGATAATCAGCAGTTGCAGTTGCACCGTTAGGTGTTCAACGGTAGGGGTCATCAGCATGCACTCATCTATCCAGCATTCATTTCAACAAATGGGTAAAGGGGACACCTGAGTGCAACATTAACCGCTTGTCAACCAGCTGCTGCAGTTATACTCAGCTGTGTGAATCTCACATTGGCCAGTGGGGGAGCCAATCAGCATTTTCCGGTGAACTTAATGTCTGCCAGCTGCCAGCGATCAGTCCCAGGAGAGACAGAATGGGGATCTGTCATAGTAAACAAGGCAGATCTCCGTTCTGACAGGGGATAAATAGATCCTGTCTTTCTGCTATGCAGGAAGATGGATCTGTGTGTTGTCCCAAGCAGCCCATTCCCCCACACCTTTAGAAACACACAGAAGGAACACAGTTAACCCTTTGATCGCCTCCTGATGTTAACCCTTTCCCTGAAAGTGTAATTTTTACAATGTCAGTGCATATTTTTAGCACTGATCACTGTAATAAAGCATCAAAAATGTCAGTTAGGTGTCCAATCTGTCTGCCACAAGGTTGTAGTCCCCGCTAAAAATCACTGATATCCTCCATTACTGGTAAGAAAAAAAAAATGCCATAAATCACTCCCCTATATTGTAGACGCAATAACTTTGCGCAAACCAATCAGTATACACTTATTGTTTTTTTTTTACCAAAAATATGTAGCAGAATACATATTGGCCTAAACTGATGAAGAAATTTGATTCCATTTTTTTTATTGGGTATGTTTTATAGGACAGAGTATAAAAAAATATTTTTTTTTTTTCAAAATTTCTGTCTTTTTATCAAATACCACCAAACAAAATCTCTATTTGTGGAAAAAAAGGACATACATATTTGGGTACAGAGTCACGCGACTACACAATTGTCAGCTAAAGTAAAAAAAATGGCCTGGTCATTAAGGGGGCAAATCCTTCTGGGGCTGAAGTGGTTAAACAGCATATTTTTTTCAAAAATAAAAACAACAAATAACTTTCTAGGAGGAGATAGATCGATATAAGGGGGGAAAGGAACCCTGAATATAAAGTCCACCTAAATATTTTTAGGAAAAATTGGAGTAATAGGAAGACCTCTTCTTTTTTTGGGGGAGGAAAAATATAATTATGCAAGAGAAACAATAACTGGAGGGGAAACTTTTAAGTACATATAACGTCAAATAGTACTAGGGACAGGTCATAGTAAACAACTGCTTTTCAATTGGGATAGCTTAACAGAGGAAGAGATTCAATTCCAACTATTGCTGAATGTACACTTCCCACACATAAATGGGTAAGAAAGATGGATTTAATTTTTACTTTTACATTAATCAGGGTTCCAGGAAGACTGCCAAGTTACATTCAGCATTGAGCCCTCTTGGAGGTAAGGTTCCCAATCTAAATATCCACATTTTTTCTTTCAGGATCAGAATCCTATCAAAGTCCCCACTTCTGAGGGGAAGATTTAGGCCATATATGCCCTTCATTCTCATTCTATTTACCAATGTACACTTTTGCCACAGGGGCAATTAATCATGTATATTACGTGAGTGGTTGAACAATTTATGAATTGGGGTATTGTATACTGTTTGGTCCTGTCTACAAATTTGCACATAAAGCATCTACGACATATATACATACCATGTAGTGGTAGAGCGTCAGTGAGCCAGCTGTCTTTGGGGGTCCTGCGATACTCAGAATAAACTATCTGCACCCGTCCACCCGCTTAAAGTCCAGCTTTACACAGCCAGGTTAGCTGTTTGGCTACCATTCAGAATATCGATGTGCAGACTCCATTCAGCCTTTACCTGTACCTATGACTGTACTATGCAAATGTAACTGATTGACTCTGTTTCAGCAGACTCATCCATCCCTCATATACTCCACATGACGTCTGGCCCTGTACTACCGTTGAAGTCATAGAAAATGGCCAACTGTGGTTAAACCATATTATACTCTCTCTACAGTTACTTGCACTAGTGCCTCTTTGATTCAACCATTGGATTGGATGAGTGCGTGGTGGATGTGTGATTTGTGTGGGTGTCTGCAGCTGCTTCCTTGTCTTGTTTTAAAAATGTTATCATTTTAACTTTTTGTAATGTCGGAGGCTTTTGCAATTTTTGATGTCCTATTTTTACTAAATATACTATAATAAAGCTGTTTATAATTGATCCTCTTTGGAGGGTTTTTTTTTTGGGCCCTTGGTCCTCCTTTTTATAGTCTTATCAGTTAGCTGCTGAATATGTAATACATAAGCCAGTGGTTTTATTGGAAGGGACTGGTGAGTGGGTGGGTGGGTAAGTGGGTGGGGGGAATACATCTCTTTACCACTTGTGATGCTTTGTGTCTGGCAATATTTCTCCTCTATATAAACATTATCTGTGACTTTTCCAAATCTAAAAACCTGCATGAAACCCAGTGCCATATACTATAAATTAAACAAAAAAAAAAAAAAACTAAACAGAAATGTCATCCATTGTTAGTTATTGGCGCAGCTACTGGGTTCAAGACTTTTGAAATAGGGTAAGCAGGCCCTGAAGTTACTAGCAACTGAGTATCTCATTGATATAACTGCTTGTGGTATGGTGGGGCAAAATCTCTGCCCCTTATAGCAGATGTTGTGAATTTGGGTATTTTTGTGAAGTTGGGGATATTTCCAAAGTCACATTTAATAATTGCGGTCCATATAAAGATTTCTTCAGTTTGGATATCTTTAAAAGGATCAAAACGTACTGTTAGGTGAAACATTATTTGTTAGGAATTCTTTTAAAAGTAACAAAATATATTGTCTCTTATGTTACAGGAAGGAACATAAGTGAATAACACAGATTAGGTCTATTTGTGGTTATTATTTTACAAGGGCTGTTGTGCCTGATTTAGATTCTACATGTATAATTTATTCTGCTTCATAGTAATATTATTATACTTTATGACACTCTAATATATTCCAACCAGCAATAACCACAGTCAGAGTTCAACGAGCTTGTAAAAAAAGAAAAAAAAAAAAAACTATACTTGAGAAAAGACATATGCGCTTAAACACTAACTAAAAAAATAATAATTGCTTAGCCGCTTGTAGACTGATAAATTGACAATTTTTTCTTAATTTTTAAGAATATTTTGTAAATATCTTAAAATTAGAAAGATAGCAACCCTATCTATGTGATCTTTTCTTTTAACCACTTACCACCATCCCTGCGCATATGCTGCCCAATGTTAACACATTACATTGCTGAGTGTGCGCTCCTGTCACATTAACCGGCTCACAATGCATAGTTTCAATTGGGAGCTTTCCGATCATGTAACCATTGTGATTAGAAAGCCTGCATCCCAGCATTTGGAGCTTTTTTAAGGGCCCGGGAGGTGACGACGGGAAGGGGTTAACTTGTCAAAAACTGTGTTTGTGTTTTTTTTACTATTTACATTTTTTGTGTGAATGAGTAGCACTATCTACCCCTAATGTATTCACATGGGGAGAGGGTGGTATCTGGGGGGGGGGGGGGGGGGGTGCTTATTGTTAAAGGGGCCTTCCAGATTATTAAAAGCAGACTCCCTCAACCACCTAGCCAGAATTGTTTCAAAAAGGCCCTTGCTCTCCTCAATATGGCAATAACGTGCTTTGCCAGGAGGGTCCCACTGGCAAGGTACCCCTCTTGTTGAAGACATGTGGTATGGTATAATTCAGAAAAGGGGTGGCTTACTAGGCTGCATGTTTGGATAAGTGACTGGTGTGGATTTTTGGGGAAGTAAATGGCAAATACGATGAGGGGAGAGTCAGAGAAATAGATCTAGAGAAAAAGCGAGTAAAAGGAAGAGAGAGAGGGAAAGAGCGTTTGGGAGAGATAGGGGAGAGGGGCTTAGAAAAGAAGATAGTGGGGGAAAAAGAAGAGAGACATGGAGAGGGGGAAAAAGGGAGGAAGAGGTGAGAAGGAGAGGGGAGGTCAAGAGGGAGAAGGGGAAAATAAAAATTGGGGGGGAGAGAGAGAGAAAACGGGGAGGGGGAAATGAAGAGAGAATAAATTCATGCCATGCCTGCTGTCCCCTCTGTCCCCATCTAGTGTCTTCAGACTACAAGGAGGCTTTCAGTAGGTTTGGAGGTTAATGAGCTGCTGTGATCAGACCACATAATAGAGATCTTCAGGCTTTATAGGTTCATACATTCTCCTAGGTCAATACCTTTCTTGTGCTGTTTATTCCCTCACCTCCATTTCTCGCCCCCTCTCTGTTTTCAGTGGCGAGCTGGGGATTCCAGCACTCATTAGCTGAAGAGGTAGTGGGAGTAGAGCAGCTGCAGTTGTCTCATTAGTCCCTCCCTCTTGCTCATGCTGGGTAGCCCTCTATGGACTAGGTTGAGCTGTGGCATAGGGTGCCAACTACTGATTGTAGAAACTTGGTACCAGGTGCTATTGACTGTAAAGTCACCCAAAAAGGAATTTATGTGATCACAGCTCAACTGTGCTGTTGTCCAGTAGCATAGGATTGGGTGATAAAAAGCTGAAGACAAACAAGGCCGACAGCACTTAGGGGTTTAGTGATTGATTATAAAATGTGGCTGCAATAATCCACTAAGTATGCCCAGTGAACTACCTGGCGGTTTATTCACAAAATAGTTGGAATACTAAAAACAGCACATAATCCATGGCACAAATGGTTGCAACAATACCCCGCTGACTGTGAGGTTGGCTCGGGCACTGATGAATAACTGTGTTTGAAATGGAACACTCCAGGTGGAGGCATCAACCATCATGGTCGCAAGGTGGAACATGTGACGGGAGTCACTTTGGGCGGAGGGGGCCCATGGACCCCAAAATCCCTTTTGGAGAGGTTGGGAAACCATTGTTTCAGCTCCCCAAGCATCTCATATGTCTAAGTGACCCTGTGTCTATTGGGCCAGCTCCCTTCAGCTCTGCCCACTCCCCACGCTACAATCGGGATTAAAAGCCTCTGTTAGCCATCATTTCCATCAATTGATAAAGGGCCTGTGCTCAAAACGTGTTGTTACAGCAATAGGGATGCATGTGTTCCATGCTGGCCATGATGGTTTCCTCTTTCTGGTACCATGCTTCTGCCCAGGGCTCCAGTGACCCCATCCTTAGATGCCAATGAGTCCGACTTGGATATACTGTCTGCTTGTTCCAACTTGCGGCCATGATAGTCAGCGCTTTCTCCGTTCAGTGATCCATCAGTGCCCGAGCCAGCCTCACAGTCAGTGGGGTAACGTTGCAACCATATGTTCCAAGGGATTTTGTACTGTTTAAAAATGTTCAACTATTTTGTGAATAACTGTGAGCTAGTTTACTGGGCATACATTGTGGATTATTGTAGCCACCTTTTATAATCAATCAATACAGCCCCTAAGCACGGTCAGCCTTGTTTGTCTCAAATACTGACTGTGCATACTAACAGAGCTATGTTTTATGAACACTAACTCCTATTACAGTAACATTGTTATGCAGGTAATCACTGTACTATTGGTTTGATTGTGTTTTTATTTCTATTTTCTATTTTTATTTTTCTTCTTTCTTTTTTTATTATTTTTCTATGTACACGACTGTATATGAATCGAACTTACTTTACTTTACTCCAATGTACTGTGAAAATTTCAATAAAAATGTACTTAAAAAAAACAATTGTTAGTATGCAAAAGCATCGGTTAAAAACCTGCACATGCTCAGAATCAAGTTGACGCATGCTTGGAAGCATTGAACTTCATTTTTTTCTACACGTCGTTGTGTTTTACGTCACTGCGTTCTGACACAATCAGTTTTTTAACTGATGGTGTGTAGGCACATCAGACCATCAGTCAGCTTCATCGGTTAACCAATGACAACGGTCCTTCAGACCATTCTCATTAGATAGACTGATCGTGTGTACAGGGCTTTACACATTTTAAGCGTCAAACACACATTTTCCTGCACTTAGACTAGTAGCACACTAGAGGGTGCTACACTAGTCAACATTACAGTGTAGTTTATTTCCAGAGAAAAAAGAACTTTATATATTGTAGTTAGTACGTGCACTGTCCTTTTAATAGGCCTCGTACAGTTGTGTTCAAAATTATTCAACCCCCCAATGCTGTAAAGGGTTTTAGGGAATTTAGTGTATATTTGTAATTGTATTCAGAATGAAATCCTACAAGGACTTCTTAAAGAACCATATGCAACTAAAATGACATCAATTGGTTTTGTAATACAGTAGTAAATGTTTATTTTGTGAATTCTTCATTTACACAATTATTCAACCCCTTAAAGACTACCACTCTGAAGAACAGAGGTTCATTGAAGTGTTTTCAATCCGGTATTGAAAACACCTGTGGATGTCAGGGAGCAGCAATAAAGCCTAATAAGCACCAATCAGGCAGCTTTAAAATGACTGTGATACTCAACTCCTTCTAGACATTTACTGGTGTGGTTACAAACATGGTGAAGTCAAGAGAATGGTCCAGGAAGACAAGAGAAGAGGTGATTACTCTTCACAGGAAGGGCAATGGCTATAAGAAGATTGCAAAGATGTTAAACATACCAAGAGACACCATAGGAAGCATCATTCGCAAATTCAAGGCAAAGGGCACTGTTGAAACGCTACCTGGTCGTGGCAGAAAGAAGATGCTGACTTCGACTGCTGTGCGCTACCTGAAGCGTAGAGTGGAGAAAAGTCCCCGTGTGACTGCTGAGGAACTGAGAAAAGATTTGTCAGATGTGGGTACTGAAGTTTCTGCTCAGACAATACGGCGCACACTGCGTAATGAAGGCCTCCATGCCAGAACTCCCAGACGCACCCCCTTGCTGTCTCCAAAGAATAAGAAGAGTCGACTGCGGTATGCCAAAAGTCATGTGGACAAACCACAGAAGTTTTGGGATTGTGTTCTGTGGACTGATGAAACAAAATTAGGCCCATGGATCAATGCTATGTTTGGAGGAGGAAGAACAAGGCCTATGATGAAAAGAACACCTTGCCTACTGTGAAGCATGGCGGGAAGTCAATCATGCTTTGGGGCTGTTTTGCTTCTGCAGGTACAGGGAAGTTTCAGCGCGTGCAAGGTACCATGAATTCTCTTCAGTACCAGGAGATATTGGATAACAATGTGATGCAGTCCGTCACAAACCTGAGGCTTGGGAGACGTTGGACCTTTCAACAGGACAATGATCCCAAGCATACCTCCAAGTCCACTAGAGCATGGTTGCAGATTAAAGGCTGGAACATTTTGGAGTGGCCATCGCAGTCACCAGACTTAAATCCGATTGAGAACCTCTGGTGGGACTTAAAGAAAGCAGTTGCAGTGCGCAAGCCTAAGAATGTGACTGAACTGGAGGCTTTTGCCCATGACGAATGGGCGAAGATACCCGTAGATCGCTGCAAGACACTTGTGTCAAGCTATGCTTCACGTTTAAAAGCTGTTATAACTGTAAAAGGATGTTGTACTAAGTACTAAGATTGAATGTCACTTGGGGGTTGAATAAAACTGATAATGATGTGAGCACAGAAAATACATTTGTGGTTATTTCATTATAAATGTTAGGTTATATTTGTCTGACCTACACGTGCCTCTTTGATTTAATTGTAAGCAGGATGACTGAATGATCAAAATCAGTGTCAAACTGGGCAAAACAATCAATTTCAGTGGGGGTTGAATAATTTTGAATACAACTGTACGTGCACTGTCCTTTTAATAGACAGTTTTTAATAAAATAATCAATATTATTTTATATTTATTTCAAGGTACTGTTGGAAAATATAGTAGTGAGGCCATGTATGATCTTTTAGGCTGCGTACAGACGAGCGGACCTGTCCAATGAAAACGGTCAGCGGACCGTTTTCATCGGACATGTCTGCTCGGAGATTTTGGTCTGATGGTTCATCCATCAAACCAAAATCCCCGCAGACAGACATCGCGGTGACGTGGCGGCGATGTGACGGCGACGATGACGCGGCGACGTGCGCGAACCCGGAAGTTCAATGCTTCCACGCATGCGTCGAATCACTTCGACGTCATGCGCGGGTTCTCGGGCAAGCGGACATGTCCGATGAGTCGTACTGACCATCGGACATGTCCGACGGACATGGTTCCAGCGGACATGTTTCTTAGCATGCTAAGAAACATTGGTCCGCTGGAAACCTGTCCGCTAGGCCGGGAATCCGGTCCGGTCGGCCCTACACACGACCGAACATGTCAGCGGAAACTGGTCCGCGGACCAGTTTCAGCAGACATGTTCGGTCATGTGTATGAGGCCTAAGAATTATGACTAAGCCCATGAATACATGCTGTTTAAAAAACTGGCTGCCATTTAAAAAGATAATCTGCCCAAATTTCATATGGTGTGGGTTCCCTGGGTCACATACTTTCTGTCCCATCACTTCATTACTCCCTTCTGTTGATATAAATTATTTACTACTTACCTGGGTCTTTATGGGCCTCCCTCTTCCCTTATTGCCTACTACTCCCTACCCCTTTCCTCTTCCTTTCTTTATTTTCTTTCTTCCAGCCCTTCTCTTCTGCCCTTCTCCAACCCCTGTTTTTTTTTTTTTAGATTCCATTTTGCTCCATCCTTATTTTTCCCCTCCAAGTCCTGTCTTTACCCATATCTCCCCTATCATTTTGTACTCCAATAATAGCTGTGGCTAGCTGTTGCCTTGAGGCTCTGGTTTTATCCTTGTAGGCAGGCATTACTCTGTTGTCCCTTGAAGAGGGTTCTGCTGTAAAAACCTTCCAGGAAGGGAATGATTTTCTTAATTTCAGGATCCTTTATAAGCTTGGGGTGAAGCTTAGCTTTGGGTAGTAGTCAGCTGGTGGGAATAGCAGAGCCAGGGAAGAGAGACATACAATAGAAGATAGGATTAGTATTCCTTGTCACCCCTGCTATTGGGCACAGAATGATACATTGCCACTCAACATGGAATTGAGCTTTGACAACTGAGTTATTTATTTTTGGACTTATTCTAAAAACTGGTAATATAAAATAGATTTGGACCAAGCCTGTGGTTGATTTATGTGTCTGAAGTAGGGGTGAGCTTTATGTTGGGGTCGAACATGAGTTTGACTCGAACATTGGCTGTTCACCCATTCAACGAATAGAGAACAATTTGGGGTGTTCGCAGCAAATTCGAAAGCCACGGAACACCCTTTAAAAGTCTATGTGAAAAATCAAAGAGTCAGAAGCAACCATATATAGAGCGCTAATGTGGGCTGATTCTAGTGCGGACTAAATGAACAAACAGGCATAAATAAATAAATAAGTCTCAATTTAATGATGCCATGAATATTTAAAAACAAATACAATCCTCCACTGCATGATGTCAAAAGTAAACTTGCTTGTCAATATGGGTACCTTAGAAAAGGCATGCGATCTGCCAGGTGGTGGAAAGGTGTGCTGCCGTAGATGGAAAACTCGTAAGGACCCCCTACCGACCCGATCTGCCAGGTGGTGGAAAGGTGTGCTGCCGTAGATGGAAAACTCGTAAAACCGACCCCCTACCGACAATATACGTCGGCAGAATGGCACGGCTGGACACAATCACGTACCTGCACGTGTCTCTTTAAGGCCCAGCCGTGGGGTCGCGAGTGCACTGCCGGCGGTGCTTTTGCGACCCGGTCCGAAGCTCCATGACCGCACTCGCGAGACCTGCGGACCCGATCGCCGCCTGTATCCCGCGATCGGTCACCGAAGCTGAAGAACGGAAAGAGGTGTGTGAAAAGCAAATGCAATAAAACTATCCCTTATTTTGTAAACTCTATAAATTTTGCGCAAACCAATCGATAAGTGCTTATTGCGATTTTTTTTACCAAAAATAGGTAGAAGAATACGTATCGGCCTAAACTGAGAAAAAAAACATTTTTTTATATATTTTTGGGGGATGTTTATTACATTTTTGTTTAAAGCGCAAAAAATAAAAACCACCGAGGTGATCAAATACCACCAAAAGAAAGCTCACGACCGCGCAATTGTCAGTTAAAGCGACACAGTGCTGAATCGCAAAAAGTGGCAAGGTCCTTAACCTGCATAATGGTCCGGGTCTTAAGTGGTTAAATCTACTCTTGGCTATAATAAATTGTCGGGTCCCGGCAATACAGATAAAGATCATTGAAAAAAATTACATGGGTTCTCCCAGTCCATTACCAGGCCCTTTGGGTCTGGTAGAAATATTAAGGGGGAAAAAAATGCGTGGGGGTCCCCTCAAATTCCATATCAGGCCCTTCAGGTCTGGTATGGATAATAAGGGGAACCCTGCGCCAAATATAAAAAAAAAATACGTAAGGGTTCCCCTCAAAATCCATACCAGACCCTTCACGTCTGGTATGGATTTTAAGGGGAACCCCGTGCCAAAATAAAAAAAAATGACGTGGGGTTCCCCCCAAAAATCCATACCAGACCCTTATCCGAGAACGCAACCTGGCAGGCTGCAGGAACAGAGGGGGGACAAGAGAGGGCCCCCCCTCCTGAACAGTGCAAGGGCCTCATCCCCACAACCCTTTCCCAGTGGTGGTGGGGATCTGCGGGCAGGGGGCTTATCAGATTCTGGAAGCCCCCTTTAACAAAGGGGACCTCAGATCCCATCCCCTATGTGAATTGGTAACGGGGTACATTGTACCCTTACCATTTCACAAAAAAAGTGTAAATTTTTTAAAAACCACAGTACACAGCTTGGGAAAAGTCCTTTATTAAAAAGAAAAAAATAATAATTTCAACAATGTAATCCAGTGTTGATCGCCAGTGATGTAATCCAGTCTCGATCTCCAGCGAAGATATGATGCCCACGCGATCCTGCATCCATAGGAGCTATATAAGAGCTGTCAGGCTGAAACGCGTCATTCGTTGGGTGCCTCCCTTGGAGAAAGGATTGTGTCGCCATCATATCCTCACTGGAAATCAAGAATGGATAACATTGCTGGAATTTTTTTTTCTTTTTAATAAAGGACTTGTCCCAAGCTGTGTACTGTAGTTTTTAAAATACATTTTTGACACTTTTTTTGTGAAATGGTAGGGGTACAATGTACCCCTTACCAATTCACATGGGGGTGGGATCTGGAGGTCTGCTTTGTTAAAGGGGGCTTCCAGATTTCGATAAGCTCCCCGTCCGCAGACCCCACAACCACCGGGCAAGGGTTGTGGGGATGAAGCCCTTGTCCCCATCAACATGGGGACATCCTCCCCATGTTGAGGGCATGTGGCCTAATATGGTTCAGGGGGGGCTCTCTCATCCCCCCTCTTTTCCTGCGGCCTGCCAGGTTGCATGCTGGGATAAGGGTATGGATTTTTTGGGGGAACTGGTATGGATTTTGAGGGGGACCCCTATGCATTTTTTTTAAATTATGGTTTGGGTTTCCCCTTAATATTCATACCAGACTTAAAGAGCCTGGTAATGGACTGGGGAGAACACATTACGTTTTTTTTCAATTACTTTTTTTCATTATAGAGTAGTTTTAAATGACTTTTTTTCCTTTAGAAATTTCATTTTGTGCAGGGACTGTTATAAAAACGGGAAGTGTGCCCTACTTTACAGGCATACTATAGACACCCCCGGGTACGTCACTTTTATTGTTTCACTTTAAACATTATTAAAATCACTGCTCCCGAAAAAACAGCTGTTTTTAAAACTTATTTTTGCATTGATACATGTCCCCTGGGGCAGGACCCAGGTCCCCAAACACTTTTTATGACAATAACTTGCTTATCAAACTTTAAAATGAGCACTTTTGATTTTCATGTTTGTGTCCCATAGACTTTAACTGAATGTTGCGTGTTCAAACTAATTTCTTGCCTGTTTGCATGTTCTGCTGCAAACCGAACCGGGGTGTGTTTGGCTCATACCTAGTCTGAAGTGGATCCATAATACCCTTGCTGCTGTTAATTGAGATAATGCCTTGTTAAGCCTATGCTAGACTGTGCATCTCATGAGATACCCACATGAAGAAGGAGGATACTGGTAAGACCAACTGTGAAAACCTGGTCGGGATAGGGGGTGGTGGTGTATAGGGGAGTAAAAGCTTTAGCTTGGAGCCACGTGCAGGACATTAGGCCTGATCTGGGGAGTGCCAGCTAGTGAAGCAGTGCTGACTGAAGTGACCAGGTGTAGAAATGCGCTGAACACCCCCTGGTTCGGTTCGCGACAGAACTCTCAAACATTGCAAAAGTTTGGACCCAAACGGTAAAACCCATTGAAGTCTATGTAACCCAAACTTGAAAAATCAAAAGGCTTTTATGCAAGCTATTGGCTATAAAAAGGGTATGGGGGACTGGGTACTGACCTGGGGGACATGTACCAATGCAAAAAAATATATAAAGGCCCGGATTAACAAAGCACTTACGCAGACGTATCTCGAGATACGCCGCGTAAGTGTAAATATGCGCCGTCGTATCTATGCGCCGTGCCCACAAAACTAGATACGCCTGAAAATAGGCTTCATCCGACCGATGTAAGTTGTCTACGCCGGCATATCATGGGCGCACATTTACGCTGGACGCATGTGGCGCTCCCATTGATTTTCTATTCAAATATGCAAATGAGGGAGATACGGCGATTCATGAACATACGTGCGCCCGGCGCAGGCTACGCGCGGTGCGCGTAAGCTCAACGTCCGGCCTAAAGTTATTCCTCATAAAGCAGGTGTAACTCAGCACCAGACGTGCACAGGTCAACTGGACAGCAGCTGCAGCAGCACCGTTACGAACGAGCTGAGCAACCACACTTGCAGGACAACACATCCGTATGCCAACATGCCAGGCAGGGCCGCCATCAGGAATGATGAGGCCCCTTACACAGCTTCAGGCATGGGCCTGGGGGGGGGGGGTGCTGCCGCGAATCGTGAAAGACGAAACAAAGAAAAATATATATAAAAAAAGGAACTAAAAAGAATAAAAAAATAAATGTAAAAATATCAACATTTTTTTTTATAAAAAAAAAAAAAGTGACTTGCCATCTGGGGTCCTGTGCTCACATACACCACATCCACTTCACATTGGTTTAGCCCAAGTCTACCATGCAGGACTTGGGAGCAGCAATGCCACGCCAAGGCCCCAATGGTGTTGCTGTCCATTCATACCACATTCACATGGTTGTGGGGATAACCTCTCCCTGACGACCCAAGGTGATGCACCTTGCTGGCAGGCATGTCACCCACATTCACACACCAGTCACACTGTAGCCTGCACTACTGACCGTGTGCAATCACTACAAAAATAAAAAAACTCATAATCTGAGCAAAGAAAATAAAAAAGCTCATAATCTGAGCAAAAAAAATAAAAAAGCTCATAATCTGAGCAAAGAAAAAAAAAAGCTCATGATCTCAGCCAAAAAAAAAAAAAAGGCCCTCATTTGCCCTCCATGCAGGTGACCATAGCAGCACAGTTAGCACTCACATCCTGCAGGCTGTCAGAGATTGAGGTGCTCTGCTCAGCCTGCTGGGTGAGGCACTGCTGCACACTGGCTGCGGTGCCCTGCACAGCCACTGTGCATTCAGCCTGGGTCTTGGCCGAAGAGGCCAGGCTGTCTGCCACATGGCGCAGGTAACATGCAATAGCACCCATGTGGCGCGTCTGGCGGGCCTGTTCCCTCGCAAGCCCTTGTTGGAGGGATTCCGGAACACCCCTTGTCTTCCGCGTAGCCTTCCTGGGGGCAGGAGAGGCTAGGGCCCGTCTGTACGGGGAGGCCCTTGAGGGGCTTTCCTTGATGGGGGTGGCCCTTGAGGGGCTTCCCCTGATGGGGAAGGAGGGTGAGGGGCTTCCCCTGATTGGGGAGGAGGGTGAGGGGCTTCCCCTGATGGGGGGTGAGGGGCTTCCCCTGATGGGGGAGGAGGTTTGGGAGGGTCCAGGGTTGATGTTATCCTCCTCGAGGTAGACACCTTCCTCAAGGTCACCATGCTCCTCCTCAACTTCCTCTAGAGGAGAGGTGTGGGCACACTCCTCCGGGGATGGCGTGGGTCGTCCAGCAGCTGACAATGGCCCCGCTCCCTCCAGCACATCTGTGGATGACACAAAGCATTCACATGTTGGTGGACCCACACACTTGTCACATGTTCCTTTCCACCCCCTCACATGCTACACACTGGATGGGGGATAAAACACACTTACCTGTCATCTAGGCCTGGTCACCGGAGTCAAAGCCCTCCATGCCCTCCACCTGCTCCCGCTCCAGACAGCTGGCGATGACCTCCTCCTCATCAGTCAACCGCAGAGCAGAAGCTGGTCCTCCTCCCGTGCCCCTGGCGTGCCTCCTCATGCTGGCCAGCTTATCACGGACCCGACGTCTCATGTCATTAATCTTCTTGTTGACATTGTCGGGGGTCCTGGTCTCATGCCCAAGGGCATTGACCTCCAGGGTGATCTCCCCCAGGATCTCCCTCTTACGTGCCCTTCTGGTCCTGGCACTGTGGGCACCATGGAGGTACATATCAAATTTGGCTATTGCCGAAATCAGGATAGCCCTTTCCTCCTTAGAAAAATTCCTCTTTCTCCTCTCCTTAGCAGCTGCCATCGCTCAGCAAAAGTACTTTGCTTCAGGGGGGGGAAACAAGCAGGGTGTACTTTTGCGCCGGACGGGCGTATGGCTGGGCGTATTTATGCACTCGTCGTAAGCTGGTGGGCCGGCGTATCCCAGGAAGTTGCGCCGGCGTAGTTGTGAGCATGCGCACAGGGGTGCGGTCATACGTCCGCATCACTGCGCATGCTCCGTTCATGATACGTCGAGCGTAAAACACTGCTCCACGCTCGGACCATCATTTGCATGGGGTCACACCCACTTCCACCTACGCCGGCTTACGCCTTCGAAATCTAAGCCACGCCGATGCAGCTTGGGGAGCACTGGCTTTCTGAATTCCATGCTTGCCTCTCTGCGCTGCGTCGGCGTAGCGCAAAGGAGATACACTACGCCCACATAAATAAGCGCCAATGTATGTGAATCCGGGCCATAGTTTTTAAAGGAGCAGTGGTTTTAATGATGCTTAACGTGAAACAATAAAAAATAAAAATTCCTTTAAATATTTAGCCTGGGGGTTCCCCTTAGCCTGTAAAGTGGCACATTTGTACCGTGCTGCAGAAAAACAGACATTTATAAAGAAAAACAAATTACATTTAAATAGATTTTCCCTGCAAGCTTTCTTTATTTTGTAAACAATGGAGCCAGTCTGTATGATGAGGCCCACAATTTAGTGCACTTGGAACAAGATTAGAGATCTTTTGAATTCTGGTGTCTCTTTGGCACCACAGTGAGCAAGCCTTATGTGAAGAAGCCAAATTATAGCACACTCAGGCCAAGATTAACATTTTTTTAGATGAAGTCTGGTCTCTTTCACAGACTTTGGATAGAAGTAACAGGTGCAGAAAAATTGGGCTTTGGGTGTTGGTGGTACCTTCACACCGTAACCCTAAAGAGGTACTCTTGATAAAAACAAGAATTGGTCTTGCTGAAAAAAAATTCAATTTGATGCCCCTATCACATGGTTGCAGAAAAATTGATTTTTAGTGGTGCCTTCAACCCGTAAGCTTAAGGAGGTGCTTTTGTTGAAAGCAAGAATTGGCCTTGCTGTAAAAAAGTTTAAATGTGATGCACTGGTCAAACAGTTGTAGAAAAATTGGCCTATGGGAGTTGATGGTACCTTCACACTGTAACCCTATAGAGGTACTCTTAATGAAAGCAAGTTGCAGGAAAATTGGATGGTGGTGGTTCTTTGATCCTGTAAATTGAAAAAATGTATCTTGTTGGGTGTTGGTGGTGCATTCAGCCCGTAACCTTCAAGATACAATACCATTGCTAGCAATACAAAATGTGTCCTTTGGGTCTGGCATGGGTCTGGCATGGATTTTAAGAGAAACACAACTCCAAAAAAAATAAAAAAATAAAGGGGGGGGGGGGTTCCCTTACAAAATCCATACCAGACCCTTATCCGAGCATGCAGTCCGTCAGGTCAGGAAATGAGGGGGACAAGAAAGCAGCCCCCTCCCTCCTGAACCATGCCAGGCCACATGCCCTCAACATGGGGGGGTGCTTTGGGGTGGGGAGCTCTGTAGATCCATCGTCAATCACCACACCACCGCCGGACCCGGAAAAAAATACACCTGAGATGAAGGCTAACTGCTGCCTGCCTGCTCCCCATCTGACAGTTCTAAAATGGGTAAGGGGCAGAGCCACCTGGCAATGTCACCCATGTGACATCACCAGTCGGTGCATGCTGGGTTGGTGACATCACATGGAGGCGCTGCCACCAGGTTACGTTACTAGGTGGCCCCACCCCTTACCTATTTAGGAAATGTAAAATGGTGGAGCAGGCGGTCCAAGTCACTTGACCACAGTTAAGAGGCCAGCAAGTGCATGATTGATAGCAGTTTCTGCAGATGATTGTAGTAGCTTGTCATTTTCGTTAACTGAGAATGGCTTGGGTTCAGGTCCAACACATGGTTGGCCTGAAACCAAAACACATGTCTAATTATGATACAGTGTAATGATATGCTATAAAAATGTACCCATTCTATTTTATTCTCTGTCCTGTGTAGGTATGAAAGCTGATGCCCATCCTGGTATTTTCTGTATTCACCTACACACCTTACCTCCTATATCAGGCTATTGTATTGGACCCTTTTTTGCCAGTTCTTACAGGCATTCATCTCTGCCTCTGAAAATATGCCTTCAGCAGGTGCATGCTTGTTCTGAATGACTCAAAAGTAGTGAAACCTGAGAGGGACAGGCAATTTGAATTTTTGGATGGAGATCAGCGATAGCAACCTATATGTTTTAATTAATTTATAACTAACATGTAACTTTTTTCTTAATGCTTGCAGGGATCATAAGCCGTGACACTGCAGAAAAGCTTCTGATGAACATGCCTGAAGGATCCTTCCTTGTACGAGTTAGTGAGAAGATATGGGGATATGCATTGTCTTACCGCCATCAAAATGGATTTAGACATTTCCTTGTGGATGCATCAGGAGATTACTACAGCTTTCTTGGTGTTGACCCAAACAGACATGCAACTCTTACAGACCTCATTGATTTTCACAAGGTACATATATACTGTTACTGAAAAGATGCACGAGTCAAATTACAAAAGTGGCCAATGCAAACTTAGTGTAAGTGTGCTCAGATGTGTAATCTGGAAATTGCAGTACACTTGTGCTTTTAGTAAAGTTAAAGGGGTTGTAAAGGTTAAAAAAAAATAACAAACATGCACAAAGCAACCCCAATCCTCCTCTTCTGGGGTTCCCCACCAGCGCTCCTAGCTCCTCCCCCTCATTGGGTGCCCCCATGGAGAGCTGCAGGTGCACTACTGAATCCCACTGCGGTGTCCATTGACACAGATGGTGAAACTCTGCCCCCAGCCCGCCACTCCCATGTCACTGGATATGATTAATAGCAGCAGGAGCCAATGGCTCCCACTGACATCAATCTATCCAATGAGGACAAAGGCTTGCTATAAAAAATTGCAATGATATGCACCTGCAAACAGGTGCTGAAAAATTGGGCTTTGGGTGTTGGTGGTGCCAACGCACTGTAACCCCATGGAGGTACTCTTGATGTAAGCACAAATTTGGCTTGCTGTAAAAAATTGCAATGATATGCACCTGTCAAAACAGGTGCTGAAAAATTGGTCTTTGGGTGTTAATTGTGCCCATAAAAACCTATACCAAAAACATTCTTCCTGATGAAATGATTGAACACCCTCAAAGCTAGGCAGCCTCAAAGTCCTGCAGAGATTCCACATCCCAAAAAGACTTAATCAGTGACATTGCATCAGGGGATTCATAGCTGTAATCCAGGTTTGATTCATTTTTTATAAAAGTCAAACGGTCCATGTAGTCTGTGGACAGATGCGTTCTATGATCAGTAACAAAAACCTCCTGCAGCACTGAATGCCAATTCTGAAAGCACACTGGATGCAGGGCAGCCCAACAACTCAATAGCATACTGGGCAAGTTCTGGCCAGTGGTCTATTCTCATGACCCAGTAGGCCAGTGGATCGTCAGCTGAAAAACTCTCCATCTCTGTTTTGGCCCCAAGGTAATCATCCACCATGTGATGCAGGATGCAGACGTTGCCAATGGGATGTCGAAGCTGACAGCCCTGTGCTGCAAGGACTAAAAAAAATCAGAAATGCCTCACTTAGGTGGACGCCTTCTCCAATGCTCCTTTCTTGACCAACAGAAGACTCAAAACAATGTTTTCCACCACACTGTAACCTACTAGAGTCAGAAAAAATGTTCAATAAAATCCTCGTTAATGTGTCCTCAAGAGATTTTATCCTCTGCACTCTCTGTGGGTACGGGATGAGTTCAGAGACCTTCCCCTTATAACGGTGGTTAAGGAGGGTTGCCAACCAGTAATCATCCTTCTCCTTTATGCAACATATTCTTGGGTCCTTTCTCAGGCTTTGAAGCATGAGGTTGTCCATGCTCCTCAAATTTGCAGAGGCTTAAGAAGCAGACTCCTCAGGGTCACTCCTCAGGGTGTGTTCTGTGACATAGGAATGATGGTGTCTGGATAAAGTGGGCATTGAGAGCAAAGGAAGTCCTCCTCTTTCTCCTGCTGCTCTGCCTTCAGTGCCCTGTCCATAATGCCACAGAGAGTCTGCTTAAGCAGGAACACAACAGGGATTGTGTCACTGATGCATGCACTGTCACTGCTCACCATCCTTGTGGCCTCCTCAAATGGTGACAATACAGTGCATGCATCCTTAATGATCAGCCATTGGCCTGAGAAAAAAAGCCGAGGTGGCCTGAGCCTGTCGTTGTGCCGTGCTGACACAAGTACTTGTTTACGGCCTTCTTCTGCATGTATAGCCGCTGCAGCATTCCCAAAGTTGAGTTCCACCTGGTGGGCATGTCACAAATCAGGCGGTTTATGGGCAGGTGGAATTCCCGCTGAATTTCAGCCAACCAAGCACTGGCTGTGTATGACCACCTGATATGGCTACAGACTCTTCTGGCCTGCTTTAGTACATCTTGCAACCCTAGGTACGTACTTAGGAAACACTGCACCACCAAATTGAGTACATGTGCCAGTCATGGCACATGTGTCAATTTTCTTTGTCTAAGGGCGGACAGGAGGTTGTTTGAGCCATTATCAGACACCACCATTCCTGGCTCCAGCTAGCGTGGTGTGAGACACCTCTGGGCCTGTCCTTGCAGAGCTGCAAGAATCTCTGCTCCGGTGTGGTTCCTGTCCCCTAAACACACCAGCTGAAGCACTGCATGGCACATTTTAGCCTGACTCTGGGAAAAACCCTTTGAATGCTTAGGGGTACCTGATGTTCATAGGACAATTCTGCAGAGGAGGGTATGGAGGTGGCAGAGGAGGAGGAGGACGGGGTAGAGCTCACAGGTCTAACATCATCACCACCAGCTGTATGGAGACGTAGGGGCACAACAAGCTGCAGCACTGACCCCTGTCCTGCATCCTTTTGAGTTGCAAGCAGAGTTACACAGTGTGCTGTGAACTAAATATATCATCCCTGCCCATGCTTGCTGGACCACGTGTTAGCAGTAAGCTGGATTTTACGGCTGACTGTCTTGCCCAACGATGCCAGAACATTCCCTTCCACGTGATGGTGAAGGGATGGAACGGCTTTACGTGAAAAGTAGTAGCGACTGGGAACCTGCCATTGTGGTACAGCACTTTGTGCGAATTCACGGAAGGGGGCAGAATCCACCAGGCTGAAAGGCAGAAGTTGGAGAGCCAACAGCTTTGACAAGCTTGCATTTAGGTGCTGGGCATGTGGGTGAAAGGGACTGTATTTTTTTTCCGCGGCAGAAGATGGGGCAGAGAAATTTGCCGGCTACAGTCTACAGCTGGTGGTGTGCTGCTGGCAGATGAGCTGCTAGGACCTTGGACACCCTGTGGTAAATGAATAATCCTAACTCATGCCCAGTCTCCTATTTCTATAGCATATTGGCTGAAGAATGACAATCCAGATTGCATTGCTTGCAACTCTTTTGGTGGAACTGTAATAAAGACCCTGTTTATCTGGGAACATATGCTAAATCCCTATTATGCCTTGTAAACACGATCAGAATTTCTGATGAAAAAAGTCAGATGCAATTTTTTCATCGTATATTCTGAGTATATTCTGTCGTGTGGGCCCTATCGGCCTTTTTTCGGTTGGAGTTTAGAAAGAGAACATGTTTTTTTTTTTTTCGATGGTCTGTGTGGAAATGCGACGGAGAAAAAAACACGCATGCTCAGAATCAAGTCGACGCATGCTCGGAAGCATCGAACTTAATTTTACTCAGCTCGTCGTAGTGTTTTACGTCACCACTTTTTGGACAGTCGGAAATTGGTCTGACAGTGTGTATGCAAGACAGCGTGAACGGAATTCAGACGGAAAATTCCAATCGTGTGTACAGGGCATTAGAAATAGACCCATGAGAGTTTTTTTTTTTTTTTTTTTAAAACAATTTTATTAGATGTTTAACAGATACAGAGTGATAAACATTACTTGGACTGGGTGCAACCAGCCATACATAGCAAAAGAGCAGGTACATTAAAGATCCAACCGTTGTGATCCTGGTGCAACAGAGTAAAAACGTCATGAGAGTTAACTTGTTGGTTTATAACACTTTCCAGGGAGCCAGAATATGTTTTTTTTTTTGTACCAGTTTTATAAAATGATCACATCTATTCCTATAAAAGCCAGATATGTAAATATATTGATCTTTCAGTTAGACATGGCTTAAAATGACATCTGTACTTTCTACCCTATCAGGAGGAAGTGATTACAAGTTCTGGAGGAGAGCTGCTTGTTTTACCATGTGGACAAGTGCAGTCCCCACCTGACTACAGTATATTATTTCAATGACATTCTGCAATAGCAACCTTTATTGTTAGTTCAGAAGTTCCTTTAACGATTAAGTAACCAGGAACATCACTACTTCTCGAAGAGTGTCAACAACTTCAGATTTAAAGATCTACTTGCTTGGATTATTTTTATCCTTTTAATACTTGTTCAAATATTCTGCATTAAAATAAAATATAAAAAAATCTTGTCTATTTTTATTTAACTTAGCTCTTAATATGTGTGTATCCATTATTCAACATGATTCCTATGTCATGTAATGTTGGTAGGAATTTGTAATTCTGTAATTTATAAACCTGTAAGAGATATCTAAAGTGAAATATATTTTATCCATATTTATGAATTAGTTACCCGGAGATGTGAAGAAAGGCAGAGTGTAAAAGCTAAGCTTCTGAGAATATGATGACGTCAATGGTATATTTCAACTTATAAATATGAAATAATCTCAACTTTTCAAAGCAATCTTGGGTGACATTCACCACTTTGATATATATTACATTTTTATTCAGTTTTTAATTAAACTAGGAGGACAAGCATGATCACAGCAGATAGCATCCATATTAAAGGTTGAATATGAACCGTCATTTGGACCTTCATGACCAGACCAGTTTTTATCCATGTTTGATGCATTGAGTTTAAGGGCAAAAAAAAAGCTTTCTGTTGTACTCTTGTTAATTTGTCTTTCAAGAAAAATAAAGAGTAATTTTTTTTGAGGAAAATATGATTTTATTTTAAGTATACAAGTAGACTAACAAATTGAGATAAGCAAAATGGTTCTCCTGAACAAGATTTGACCTAGATGGGCAGATTTCCATTTGCCTGAATATTGGAAAATCTGTTAAATCTACTAAAGTATTGTAGCACTGGAGAGACAGCAGTGGCTGTTTCAGGTCGGTTTGCAGGCGCTATTTTTAGCATTATAGCGCCTGCAAACCGACCCAGTGTGAAAAGGGTCTAATGGTATTAACCAATTCAGAGAAAAGGGAAGGATCCTGGTGTACACCCTGTGTATGCAACCCCAATAACGGTTGGACATATACATTTCTAGTGTGGGGGGTACCCTAAAGGTGGTAGAGAGTACCAGGCACCTAGCAAATAAAGTTGGCTGGTAGGGCCTTTTTTTAGGTAGTGTACTGTGCCTTTAAGTGTGCAGATGATAGGAGACAGGCTGCAAAGTAGGAATAGCCTATTTTTGGGCTAACAGTGTGTGGCGAATGTTTAGGATGTTTAGTTCAACTCACCACTCCATAGTAGGTGACTAGTCTTGTCCCAAAGGCTTGGTGATCCACAGGTTCCAGAAACCGGGTTCTGGATCATTAGACAGGCTGCAGTCTCTCAGCTTTGATCCTACAAATGGAGCGATTCTCTTTCTCGCTCAAACTTAGTTTCTGAGGGAAGCTCTGGCAGACTCAGATGCAGGTGCATCCTCTCTCTCCCTGGTAGAGATGAGCAGGCACAGCAACATGTCCTCTTAGTTCCTCTCCTGATGGCTTTGGCCCAGGCAGGCTGAGAGCACAGACCCTGACTGTAGGTTCATTCTTGTATCTCTCCTTGATGGATTGGCCCAGATCTGGAACAATTTTCCAGGGAAAACTGTAAAGCTTTCTTCCTCCAGGAGCAGAGATCTATGGCAACTGACGTCCAGTAGTCATTGGTCACCATTAACAAGTATGGTACAACATCCCTTTCAGAACTACAATTCCCATAGTCCATGTGGTCTGTAATGCAAATCTTTTCTTATGCTTCCATTGGCTCCTCCCTCTGATTAGATCCAAACTTGCCACTGCCAGGAGGAAGGGGGGAGCAAGCAGATTTATCAGGAAAGTACAGAGCACAGATCCCTCGGAGGGAGAGCGGGGAGGATGAGCGGTGGAAGAGCGAGCCCGCAAAACAGCATGCAGCTGCCAGATCTGCATGCACAACAGACCAGCAAGAGGGGAGGAGATCACACAAGGGGTCTCACAGCCGGCGGCTCCCAGCAACTTTTTTTAGTTTCAGATATAGTGGTGAATGATAAAGAACCCTGTCAGTGACAGTGCTACTTATAATAGCAAGCTTTTATTTCTTTGTGTAAAATCTGTATCCCAAAAGAAACAATACAGCTCTTGGAGGGGCTGATAAGGGACTATATACAAGATTTTAGTAATGAGAATGGTATCATTAGCAGTAATCAGCATGGATTCATGAAGAATTGTTCTTGCCAAACCCATCTATTAACCTTCTATGGGGAGGTGAGTTGCCATCTAGATAAAGGAAAACGTAGACATGGTGTATGTGGATTTTGCAAGCATTTGACACAGTTCCCCATAAACGTTTACTGTACAAAATAAGGTCCGTTGGCATGGACCATAGGGTCAGTACATGGATTAAAAACTGGCTACAAGAGCGAGTTCAGAGGGTGGTGATAAATAGGGACTACTCAGAATGGTCAGGGGTGGGTAGTGGAGTCTCCCAGGGTTCTGTGCTGGGACCAATGCTGTTTAATTTGTTCATAAAGGACCCGGAGGATGGGGTAAACAGTGCAATCTCTGTATGTGCGGATGACACTAAGCTAATCAGGGCAATAACTTCTATGCAGGATGTGGAAACCTTGCAAAAAGATCTGAACAAATTAAAGGGGTGGGCAACTACATGGCAAATGAGGTTCAATGTAGAAAAATTTAAAATAATGCATTTTAGTGACAAAAATATGAATGCAATCTATACTCTGGGGGGAAAACCTCTGGGGGAATCTAGGATGGAAAAGGACCTGGGGGTCCTAGTAGATGATAGCCTCAGCAATGGCATGCAATGTCAAGCTGCTGCTAACAAAGCAAACTGAATATTGGCATGCATTAAAAAGGGATAATCTCCAGAGATAAAATTATAATTCTCCCTCTGTTCAAGACTGGTCCGGCCGCACCTAGAGTATGCTGTTCAGTTCTGGCCACCAGTCCTCAGGAAGGATATACTGTAAATGGAGTGAGTACAAAGAAGGGCAACAAAGCTAATAAAGGGTCTGGAGGATATTGGTTATGAAGAAAGGCTGTGAGAACTGAACGTATCCTCTCTGGAGAAGAGAAGCTTGAGAGGGGATATGATTTCAATTTACAAATACCATACTGGGTGACCCCACAATAGAGATAAAACTTTTTCGTGGAAGGGAGTTTAACAAGACACGTGACTACTCATTGAAATTAACCTTAAACTACATAGAGGGTTCTTTACTGTAAGAGCGGCAAGGATGTGGCATTCCCTTTCACAGGCGCTGGTCTCAGTAGGGGGCATCAATGGTTTCAAAAAAACTTTTATATATTCTTTATTTATATATTTCAAGAACAGGATACATCTTTCAGTACATTTATATGTTCTATTATATTTCAAAATATGGTACAATTCTTATCTCATTACATTCTTTAAACCTATTTTTAATCTCCTCCCTCTCTTTCTTTATTATCGTTACTTTACTGTCCATGTATTCTTATATATATATACAACCAAAGAAGAATGTTATGACCCTGAAAATGATAAGACTCTACTTAATGTTTAGACCGCAGGTGTAGAGGCTTATCAGAAATCAACCACCACTTCACTCTCACAGAACAATAAGAGTTTGGGGTATTATCATCATATCCTCTAATGAAGGTAACACAAAAAAGTAGTAGCTTAATTCCTCTTAAGCTTAATTGATAGACACAACCCAGATACTATAATCGTAAATCTAATTTAGGTATTTGCATCAAATAAAGGTAGTAGAAATTACTGGTATTGTAGTATCTCACCACACACATATGAATAGTATGAAGTACTCTGCTGTATCTGGTGCTAGTATATAGAAATAAGTATAGAGTCTAGGATATAGTTCAGGCATATACTAGCAATCACTATTAGCAACAAGCTGGTATTACATATACTTGCGGTTTAGGAGGTGGTCTGTACCAGGAAAGTCCGCACAGGTGTTGATGGTACCTTATACAGCAGTAATGTGGTTTAGATATACTTGCGGTTTAGGAGGTGGTTTGTACCAGGAAAGTCCGCACAGGTGGTGGTGGTATCTAGCCTGTAGTGAGCAATGGTGGTGAATCTCCAGCAGAAGCTAGTGATGTCTTGGGTCTCTGAACAGGTGCGCTGTGAAGACAGGTGCTACAGGGACTCTGTAGCTCGTTCTGGGTTCCCAGGTGGCGGCAGGGTCCAACAGGAATATCCGAACACCCTGCCGCCATTCCCGGGAGTTTAAATAGCCCGGGCAGTGGCTGAGCTGAGCGCCGCACGTTGGAACGCACTTCCGCGTTCCAACGTGGAGCGCAGACGTCCGCGCACCGGAAGTGACGCGGACGTGTATCTGAATGGAGCGCAACTGTCATAAGTGACAAGTCTGCGCTCCATGTGGAAGGAGTAACGCTGACGGCGTTACATACCCCCCTCCTCAAGGGGGCACCTCCGGAGCGCCCAGTGAGACATGGTTTATCAGGATATTTATGATGAAACTGCTTAATGAGCCGAGGAGCATGAATATTTGAAGAACATTCCCAGGAATCATCTGTGGGAGAATAGCCTTTCCAACGAATCAAATATTGAATAGAGGATCCTCTTTTCCTAGAATCAAGAATCTTCTCTACCTGATATTCAGTTTCACCAAAAACTTGAATTGGAGGAGGAGGTTGTGGATCTCTATTTGGAAAGGGGTTAGATTTATAAGGCTTGATTAGTGAAACATGAAAAGATGGATGAATCTTCCAATCTGGAGGTAGAAGTAATCTAACAGCATTTTTATTTATTACATGAGAAATTGAGAAAGGTCCTGTATATTGACGACCAAGTTTCTTTGAAGGAATATTAAGTCGTAAATTCCGAGTGGATAACCATACCAAATCTCCAATCTTGTATGGAGGTGATATTGTTCTATGAGAGTCGTAATATTTCTTTTGTCTAATTTGAGCAGTCTTTAGATTAGAACGAAGAGTGTTTAGAGTGTTTTTTATGGTTGATAAGAAATTCTCAACAGCCGGAACATTACTTGGAGAAAAAGTAGAAGGTAAACTATTAGGATGAAACCCATAATTTGCGTAAAAGGGTGAAAACTGAGAAGATGAATTGGAAGCATTGTTATATGCAAACTCTGCATGTGGAAGTAAGTCAACCCAGTCATCTTGAAGATGGGTGCAATAACAGCGCAAATATTGCTCAAGAGTTTGGTTAACACGTTCCGTTTGCCCATTTGTTTGGGGATGATAAGCAGTAGATCTACGATGATCTATTTGTAAGGTTTGGCAAAGGGCTCTCCAAAACTTGGAAATAAACTTTGACCCACGATCCGAAATGATTTGGGATGGAAGGCCATGCAATTTAAGAATATTAGATACAAAAGCCCTTGCTGTTTCTTGAGAAGTAGGTAACTTTTTCAAAGGTACAAAATGGGCCATCTTGGTTAATATGTCAACAGTGACCATGATGGTGTTAAATCCATTTGATCTAGGAAGGTCTACTATGAAATCCATGGATATAACATCCCAAGGTCTGTCAGGTATTGGGATGGAGGTTAATAACCCATAGGGTGGTTTCCTCGAATGTTTGTTGATTGCACAAGTGTGGCAACAACTCACATAGTCATGAACAGTCTTTGTCATATGGGGCCACCAATAACTTCTCTTCAGTAAAAGAATGGTTTTACTAATACCAGGATGACCTGCAAGTGGGGCATCATGGAGTTGTTTTAATAGTGTGAGTTGTAAACTTGGTGGAACGTAGATCTTGTCGTTGAAAGTAAATAGTCCATTAGACTGCTGTTGTAGACCTTTAGGGAGTTGAGATTTATCTTTAGAAAGAGTTTGAATGAGCAATTTATCGAATGTCAAAGTTGTTCCAATAATTCGGTTGGAAGGAATAATGGAAAGTGGTGGAATGTCCATGGATTGATCTTCATTCATACGAGATAGAGAATCTGCTTTGATATTTTGAGTACCAGGGAGGTATGAGATGACAAAATCAAAACGATCAAAAAATAAACTCCATCTGACTTGACGGGCAGAAAGAGTTTTACAAGTTTTGAGATGCTGTAAATTACGATGGTCAGTGAGGATAGTGATAGGGTGTGTAGAACCCTCCAGAAGGTGTCTCCAGTTTGCGAGAGCGTCCTTTATTGCTAACAGTTCCTTTTCTCCAATCGGATAGTTCTTTTCAGCTGGTGATAAAGTTCTGGAATAAAAGGCAACAGGATGTAGTGGGTGTGATAATGTGGGTCGTTGGGAAAGTACAGCACCCAAGGCAAAATGTGAAGCATCAACTTCCAACGTAAAATGAAACATTGGATTGGGAAGTTGGAGAATGGGAGCTGAAGAGTAACTAAGCTTAAGTGTTTCAAATGATTTCTGTGCTTCCTTGGACCAAATGAAAGGTATCTTAGAACTGGTTAGACTAGTAAGTGGTCTCACAATTGATGAGAAATTTTTAATGAATTTTCTATAATAATTAGAAAATCCAAGGAATCTCTGAAGGGCCTTTCTGGACTGGGGAGAAGGCCAAGACAAAATGCAATCCACTTTAGTATGGTCCATCTGAACTCCATCTGGAGTGATTTGATAACCAAGAAAGGAGATAGTAGTCTGACTGAAGACGCACTTCTCAAGTTTTGCATATAGAGAGTGAATTCTGAGTCTCTCCAGAATCCAACGCACATGTTTGTGATGTTCCTCGAGAGTATCAGAATAAATTAATATGTCATCTAAGTAGATAACAACACAAATGTCAAGCAGATCATGAAAAATATCGTTAATAAACCACTGAAAAGTTGCTGGGGCATTACATAAGCCGAAAGGCATTACACAGTACTCGAAAAGCCCGTATCGAGTTTTAAAAGCAGTTTTCCACTCATCTCCAGAGCGAATCCTTATAAGATTATAAGCACCTCTGAGGTCCAGCTTTGTGTAGATCTTAGCTGTCTGTAACCTTTCAATAAGCTCTGGAATGAGTGGTAATGGATATCTATTCTTTACTGTGATGTTATTGAGGGATCGATAATCTATTATCGGTCGAAGTGATCCATCCTTATTTTTTACAAAAAATAGAGCTGCACTGGCAGAAGAAGTGGAGGGCCTTATAAATCCTTTTTTAAGGTTCTCATCCAAGTAAACTTTTAGGTGTATAAGCTCTGGTTGTGAAAGGGGGTAGATCCGAACGGTAGGGATAGGACTGTCAGGAATTAAGTCAATAGGACAATCGTAAATCCTATGTGGAGGGAGTTTCTCCGCGTTAGTCTTACTGAACACATCAGCAAAATCTTGTAAGTAATCTGGTAAATTAGTAGGATGAATCTCTGAGAAGGAGATGATACATGGAGGATGACAAAATTCTGTACAGTAAGTAGACTGTAAAGAAAGAGATCTTGTGGGCCAAAGAATAGTAGGCTGATGAAGATGCAACCATGGTAAACCTAAAACTATAGGGAAAACTGGAGATGAAATAATATCAAAATTGAGAGTCTCTGTGTGGCCATTGGCACAAGAAACTATTAAAGGAACTGTCTGAGATGTAACTGGACCGAAAGAAGAGTTAGATCCATCAATAAATGTGAGTGACACTGGAATCTGCTTTAACACACTGGGAATTTTATTTGCTTTTACAACATTTGAGTCAATGAAGTTGCCACATGCCCCGCTGTCGACCATTGCTTCAATGGAAATCTTTCCTTGATCCCACTGTAGGGTGAGAGGAACAAAAATATAATGATTAGATATGGTTCCGGGTGAATTTAATTTATTAATGTGGGAGAAATTACCTTCTGAATTCTTCTTGAGAAGAGGGCAGGTGGAAACGATGTGGTCAGGAGCAGAACAATATAGGCAAAGATTGTTAGCTCTGCGACGCTGTTTCTCTGCAGAGGTTAAAGGTCCTTTAATAACACTAAGATCCATTGGAGAATCTTTGGGAGGTGATCTAGATCTCCTGAAGGGAGTGACAGAATAGGTAGTGGCACGTTCGGTCTTTCTTTCGCGAAGGCGACGATCAATAGTGACTGAGAGGTGCATAAGATCTTCCAAAGTAGTGGGTAGGTCAACACGAGCTAACTCATCCTTCATAGCTTCAGATAAACCCAAACGGAACTGGTTTCTGAGAGAAATATCAGACCATTGAGTTTCTCTGCACCAACATTTGAATTCTGAAATAAAATCTTCAACAGGACGCCTTCCCTGTCTAAGACTCCTGATTGAATTCTCAGCTGTTAACTGTTTGTTGGGATCTTCGTATAACAAAGACATCTCATCAAGAAATGTGTCAAAATCTCCTAAGAGATCTCCGTGTTCTTCTACATAGGTGTCAGCCCATACCCTGGGCTCACCTCTAAGAAAAGAAATTAATGTAAGGATCTTTATCCTATCAGAATGATAAGTACGTGGCTGTAGTTCAAACATCAGTCGACATGAACTAATAAATTGTCTGTAATTTTTTCTATCTCCAAAAAATGGTTCCGGTGAACAGGCCTTTGGTTCAGGTCTTTGCCTGGCTTGTGCCAAATTTTGATCTCTTAAAGCATCATTCTGTATACGTAACTCATTCATGTTGTTAGTAAGATTATCAACTCTTTGAGAGAGTGCAACTAAATGATTTGCAAGGTCAGCTGGATCCATTTAAAAGATATATGTAATTATATCCTTTATCTTTTTGGGTTCGGATATTATGTTATGACCCTGAAAATGATAAGACTCTACTTAATGTTTAGACCGCAGGTGTAGAGGCTTATCAGAAATCAACCACCACTTCACTCTCACAGAACAATAAGAGTTTGGGGTATTATCATCATATCCTCTAATGAAGGTAACACAAAAAAGTAGTAGCTTAATTCCTCTTAAGCTTAATTGATAGACACAACCCAGATACTATAATCGTAAATCTAATTTAGGTATTTGCATCAAATAAAGGTAGTAGAAATTACTGGTATTGTAGTATCTCACCACACACATATGAATAGTATGAAGTACTCTGCTGTATCTGGTGCTAGTATATAGAAATAAGTATAGAGTCTAGGATATAGTTCAGGCATATGCTAGCAATCACTATTAGCAACAAGCTAGTATTACATATACTTGCGGTTTAGGAGGTGGTCTGTACCAGGAAAGTCCGCACAGGTGTTGATGGTACCTTATACAGCAGTAATGTGGTTTAGATATACTTGCGGTTTAGGAGGTGGTTTGTACCAGGAAAGTCCGCACAGGTGGTGGTGGTATCTAGCCTGTAGTGAGCAATGGTGGTGAATCTCCAGCAGAAGCTAGTGATGTCTTGGGTCTCTGAACAGGTGCGCTGTGAAGACAGGTGCTACAGGGACTCTGTAGCTCGTTCTGGGTTCCCAGGTGGCGGCAGGGTCCAACAGGAATATCCGAACACCCTGCCGCCATTCCCGGGAGTTTAAATAGCCCGGGCAGTGGCTGAGCTGAGCGCCGCACGTTGGAACGCACTTCCGCGTTCCAACGTGGAGCGCAGACTTCCGCGCACCGGAAGTGACGCGGACGTGTATCTGAATGGAGCGCAACTGTCATAAGTGACAAGTCTGCGCTCCATGTGGAAGGAGTAACGCTGACGGCGTTACAAAGAAATCACAAAATTATGCCCCTTTTTCTTCTGAGTATCCTTATCGTTTATTTCTCTCAGCCTTCTGCATTTTCCTCTTTTAACATTTTTATAACCCCCCAATGCAAACCTGGTGAAAAAAATAAATAAATAAGATAATATTTTAATCCCCCCCCCCCTGCCCCGCACTCTCCTGCCTCCCCCTCCCCTGCCCCCATGGATGTCCGTGAATATTGGTCTCCCAAGTGTTTCTCATTCCCCAAGCGGCCCTACTCCCCAACTATGTTTCCCATTAATCTCTTCCCTTCTTCTGACAGGGCAAATATGTTCCATGTTGATCAAATTTTGTTATAATGCTCTTTTCTGTCTTGTGCCGTTAGTACCAGGTCCTCTATGGCCGCCACGTTTCTAATCCTATACACGCTTTAGCCTCATTGACCATGTGGCATAATACAGAGTTTTTATAAAATTAGATAAGCACCTGAACGACTACAACATACAGGGATATACAAGGTAATACTGACATATAATCACACACATAGGTTGGACTTGATGGACTTGTGTCTTATTTCAACCTCACCTACTATGTAACTATGTAACTAATACAGAGGGGAAAAAACCTAAAGAAATTAAAACGAATGCATCCATCACATCTAATGATTGGTAAGCTGAAATATGTTCCATTTTTTGTTTTGGGTTTAATACCACACAAGGACCAAAGTGTTCAATGAGCAATAGAAGAATGGGGTTTGGTTTACTAAATGTGTAGCATTAACCCCAGTGGAGCTGCTGGATTTTTAGGTGGCGTGTTACCTCGTGGCTCCTCCGAAATTCCTAGGGGTGAATGATGCATATTGCATGTAGTAGAAGTAAAGGAATGTCCAGACAGGTGCTCTTTGCTGGGCTCTTTATTACCCAGCCGTGTAAAAACAGTAAACTTGTGGTGAGGAATGTAAAGCTGAAGAAGATAGGAGAATAGCAGATTCAGGCGTAATGATAGGAAACAATCATGCCCCCAAACGTAACACTTCTCTTGACCACTCCCGCCGGAGTGGGTTTAGTGTACCCAGACAGGCCTCTCTCACTGACCTGGCAGCCCGAGTATCACTCGGACAATTATAGGATGAAGTCTCTGCACAGACCCTCCTTGGTGAACTTGAACTTGGGAGAAAAGCTCTACCACAGACCCCTCTCAATGAGCCTGAGAAGATACCTCTGCCACAGGTCCCCTCTGGGTTGAATTATTGGAGATATGCCTCCTTAATTGAGTTACGTCTGGATCTCCTTCAACTTGCCGCCCAGGTACCGACCGACAGGTGATCAATCCCTCGGTGTCCGGCTACCTTGATCCCCGGTGGTTTATCCAGGCCTTTTTGGACCGCCAGCCTCTCAATGGCGCTCCTCAGACCGACTCCCCACTGAACAGCAATAGCTTGGGATCTTCAAGAATGGGAACCCAGTCACTCACTGGATCCCCGTCGCTGTTCAGATGTTCAGGGTCAGCATGGCACGCACGCACGTCCTGTCCAGGTAGGACATAACGCCGGGGCGCCATGATGTGGCCACCCTAAAGGTGGGTGCCACACTGGATGGAAAAGACCCAGAACCAATGGTGTCTGCCCCATAAATACCCCTCCCCAGCATGCACAGCAAGGACAAACCCCTGTGATTGGCTGATGGAAAGAGCACCCAAACCTTGACTCCACTGCTGCCACCTGCAGCACCGGGGCTGGAAGAACACCCCAGTACAGCAGAATGGACTCACAGCACAGCCAAGCTGAGACAGAGACCGCATTTTTCTACTAACAATCTGGATCAGAGTTTAACTACACTCTGATCTACACATAAATTTAGCTAGCACCAGTACTGTAAGGTACATATGCGTTACAAATGCATATAGGCTGTTCACTTTTCAGGAGAATTTTCATTTTGAAATGTCATTTTTACTTTACTTAGTGAATGTGGTAAATTTACTTTGCAAAGAATACCCCCAATCACATGCAAAGGGAATTAAAAACAAACAAACAATGCTAATTACTGGATGATCAAGTAAACAGAGCTGAGCAGAGAAATTTCCCCTGCAATGAGAAAATTGAGACAATCCAGACAATAGAACACCACATTTTTGTGTAACTAACACTATACTAACTAACGCTATATAAACAAGACATGTTTATAAAGCAGTTGATCTGACATTTGCCAAACATTTAGGCTCGGTTCACACTGGAACCGGCTACGGATTCCACATGAACGTTGTGCGTCCCGTTCTCCGTTTCAGGGATGAATCAGGGCCAAATCTTTGCCTGAATTCAGCCCTGAAACGGAGCCAAAGATTTTCTGTGCAGTGCGCTCCACAGCCGCCCTGGTGATCTGTGAACTGTCTCTATAGAGAGCCAGTCACATTCTACTACTATGCAAATTGGATGCAGGGAAACGAGCATCCAATTCGCATAGGTGTGAACCCAGCATCATTGCAGGTGAATCTGGTGCCTATGTGATTGACTCATCACTAGTGAATGTGTGGTGAAAGTCACATTTATTGCTTTAGACATAAGCCCCTATATGTTTTGTTACCTGTGGAAAATCTTTACTTATCAATCTTTCCAAAGTATCAGCAAATATACATTTTAGCGGAAGCAGACTAAATTCTTATGCAGCAAAGGATACTTCTAATGTCAAATGTAACATACTGTAATTTCTCCCAGTTAGAAACATATTGGGTATCTTGTTAGAATCTTAAAGGACCAGAATGTTTAAAACATATGGAATGAAAATGTCCTACTTGCTTTTTGCATGTGTTAGGCCCCGTACACACGTCTGAGAAACTCGAAGAGCAAAACACATCGTTTTGCTCGTCGAGTTCCTTGTGAAGCCGCAGAGGATCTTAGCGAGCCAAGTTTCCTCATTGACTAACGAGGAAATAGAGAACATGTTCTCTATTTGACCCGACGAGATCCTCGTCGGTTTCCTCGGCCAAAAGTGTACACATGACCAGGTTTCTCGGCAGAATACGGCTCCGATCGAGTTTCTGGCTGAATTCTGCCGAGAAACTCGGTCGTGTGTACGGGGCCATAGATATTTCACTACTAAATAAAGTCTTTAGGGTTGATTTACTAAAGTGAAATAGGCTGTTCACTTTGCAAGGGAAGTTGCACTTTGCAAGTGAATTTGTCCTAGAGCTTAGAATATGTGGGAACATTTTCACTTTGCAAAAAGCACCTAATCACATACAAGGAAAAAAAAACGGAGTTTTGTTTGCACATAACTGGATGATGGAAGTCTGCAGAGCATCGCCTTATTCACTAAGTTCTGGTGTAAATGAATTCACACGCAAACATGAACAGTTTATTTGCCCTAGGTAAACCTTTATACTTTAACCCTTTCCTGTTGGCCAACTCCCGACCCTTTAAGGGTTCTAAACGTTGTGTGTCTGCTGTGATTGGCTGTCACAGCGTTCACATGATCAGAAAGCTCCTGATCGCTAGTATGCATCGTGAGCTTTCCGGTCACAACCGGCTACCATGCTCTCAGTGCGTTAAAGGGTTTACACAGGGCACACACGTCAAGAGGCCTCATATGTGCATTCAGCCAGCGTGAAGAGGTTCATAAAAGACTTCTGTCTCATTCTTGCTTCATTCACTATGATGGAAGATAAACATAAATACCACAAAGGATGGGGGGATAAGGCTTAGTCATAAAGTCAGCAAATCTTACACGTGGCTGGTGCACCTTGGAAATGTTCCGGAGAGGGCTCACCACGGAGGTTCCTAGCAGATATAAAAAGTTATAAATCTCCAGCATGTATACAAAACTGAGACCTAGAACTAACTAGAAGGGTAAGACAAGCTGTCACCCTTCACCGTTAGCAGCTTGGTTCTAGATGTACACACCCAGTGGGTAAACCACAATTAAATACTAAACTATTTAATCAAAAAGTGAAAATGCAGGGACAACAATGGTGACACAGCTGACTGCACTGACAGGGAAGGTGCCAATCTAAATATCTTTTTTTATACAATTTCTGCAGCATGATGTGTGGGTGGCTGTTTACCATCCCTGCCACTTTAGGCCATGGATTATGTTGCCTAAACAGAAATCCAGCTCCGCTTCCATTTCCAACATTCTTTTATTTTCCATTCTAATTTTCAAGAGGGCTCAATTGCCCCACTGGGCTTTTGGAGCACTGTTACAGCTCCCCAGTGCTTCCATCTTCACTCAGTCTTCCTTCTGTGTTTGCAGACTCTAGCTGTATAAATGGCCGGGGCTGCGATGACGTTGCTCCTTTGCATGCACGTGGGAGCCTTATTATATATCTGAATATATGGCACGGGTATGCCATCCCTTTAGAACACATGCGCTGGTGATGTTGCCAGCTGCATTTCAAGTGAATATCTCCTAAACAGTGCAAGTTTAGGAGATATTCACTGTACTCACAGGTAAGCCTTATTATAGGCTTACCTGTAGGTATAAGTTAACTGGACTTTACTTTCAGTTTAATTTACTATTCACTACCGTATTTTTTGATAATGAGATTATATGTATTTCACACAAGAAAAACAGTGCTGTGCGTTTACAACTATAGTAATTTAAGATGGAATAGTATATAGTATAAGTATAAGGCCCCGTACACACGGACGGACAATCCGGTGAAAACGGTCCGCCGGGAGATTTCTGTCTGATGGTTATACACACCATCAGAAAGAGATATCCGCGCGTAAACAATACGCGGGGACGTGGCCGCGCCGTCGCCACGATGATGACGCGGCGATGTGGGCGGCCCTGGAAGTTCAAAGCTTCCATGCATGCGTCGAATCAGTACGACGCATGCGAGGGATGGCGGTCGGTCGGACGTGTCCGGTGAGTCTGTGCAGATGACCGAACACATCCGACGGACAGGTTTCCAGCGGACAGATTTCTTAGCAGGCTAAGAAATTTTTGTCTGCTGGAAACTGTCCGATCCGCCGGACAATTGTCCGGTCGGGCCTACACACGACCGGATCTGTCTGCTGAAACTGGTCCGTCGGAGAGTGGATTAACCCTCTGTATACAGGTATTTAGGGGAATATTTATATTCACAGGTAAATGTTCTTGGTGAATAATACAAAAGTGATAATAAAGTCATATGTACAGAGCGGGTTTATTAAAAGATAAAAGTGCTACTTACACAGATAAAGTGCAATCAAGCGTATAAAAACAAATGCCGGCCGGCATGAAACAGGAGCCCTTCCTCCTTGTGTAAACGCGGTGACGTCACTGCACGCTGTCGTCCCAGACGCGTTTCGTCATACTGACGTTTTCAATGGGGATGGGCTATGCAGTGATTCACCACTTTATATAACCAAGTCTCGCTTTGATCGCCAGGAACCGGAAATACAGAAAACTCCATTTTGGAAATGGTAAACTAGTATTGCAGCCGCTATAGAGAGACACAAGTCTCTGCGGTTAAAGACAGGGAGATTTGTGCCGAATGAAAATGACACAAATAAGTGGGATAAGTAAAAAATGTTGTTTTATACAATAATTATAAATATTAAATCATAAAATGTATAATTACATTTTAGATATGTGTTGTGACCAAAAACGTGTAAAGAAAGCACAGCTTCAAATCCAAGTTTGTGGGGGATGATGGTATAGAGGGATGTCACGTCTATGGTGACCATCCACATACCACTCTTAGGGGAAAGGCCGGCCAAAAGATTAATAATGTGCCTGGAATCCTTCACATATGATGGTATCCCCTTGACCAACGGTTGTAGGAAGAAATCCATATATCTGCCCACCCGGGACGTCACCGAGTCAATGCCACTGACAATGGGGCATCCCGGGGGGCAGACTGGATCCTTATGAAGTTTGGGCAAATAATAAATGGTCGGTGTACGAGGCTCCGTAGGAACTGTTCCGACCCTTCTGAATTTTCTGAACAAGCTAAAGTGTTGACGGATAGATTTTTGGAAAAGGGTTATGATAAGAGGTCTCTGGAAGAGACTTTGGAGTCTGTTAGCTCTATCCCAAGGGCCGATTTCTTGATAGAGCGACCCCCGGGTGAACGTGATCAGTTTCAGACGTGTGCCCCTTTTATTACCTCCTATTCCATCCAACATGGAGGTGTTAAACAACTGATTAACAAACATTGGCATTTGGCAAAGAATGACCCTATATTAAAAGAACTTTTGCCAGAGAGACCTAGGGTCATTTTTAAAGGTGCACCTTCTCTACGAATTCGTATAGCACCCAATATTTTGAACCCTCCCTGTAGTGTTTCAAACTTTTTCGACCAGTTAACAGGGTTCTATCAGTGTAGACATTGTAGGGTTTGTTCTAACAATTCATGCAGGAACAGACGAACTAATACGTTCGAATCTACCGTCACTAGGAAGGAACACTGTATAAAGCCATTTATTACCTGTGGGACTACAGGCGTTGTTTATTTACTGCAGTGCCCATGTGGTCTCCAGTATGTGGACCAAGCGACCACTACGTGTTCATTTGAACAAACATATCACCAACCTAATTATGGGCTTTAAGAATCACTCAGTATCTAAACATTACCTTCTGAAACACAACAAAGACCCATCCAACACATTATTCCTGGGTATAGACAAATTTAAGCCTAATTGGAGGGGTAGCTCCCTGGTGAGGGAAATATCAAAGCTTGAAATGGCTTGGATACATTGCCTTAAATGTTACACACCTTACGGTCTAAATATTGATACCGATGTTAATGCGTTCATTAGTAATGCTTGATGTCTAGTATGAATTTTTTAACTTACCTATTGTGGTTTATTTGTATAAGCCCTGCTTTCGTCACACCAGGATGGAAAATTCATTTTTTATATATATATTTTTTTATATTTTTTTTATATATTTTTAAAATTTCTTATTAACTCTTAATTATTATTAATTATATATATTTTTTTTGAAAAGAAACAATAATATGTTTTTGTTTTCACACATTTTTATTTTCATTTTTATATTAAGATTTCAATATCACGGTTTGATTGCCCTATGGATATCAATCCAATCCATTTATGGTTCACATTCTCAATTAATTTCCCATCAATGGGTTAATACACAATGGGTTTATGTTCCCAATTAATTCCCATTAATGGGTTAACACATTGTTTTTACGCTTATTTTAGTTCACCTTATTTCACTATGCAGTTCCTCTCTTTTCCATCAGGGGGTCTGTATATTTTGCCCATTAATGTTGCAGGCATTCTTTAAACGTTTTTGGTCACAACACATATCTAAAATGTAATTATACATTTTATGATTTAATATTTATAATTATTGTATAAAACAATTTTTTTTACTTATCCCACTTATTTGTGTCATTTTCATTCGGCACAAATCTCCCTGTCTTTAACCGCAGAGACTTGTGTCTCTCTATAGCGGCTGCAATAGTAGTTTACCATTTCCAAAATGGAGTTTTCTGCATTTCCGGTTCCTGGCGATCAAAGCGAGGCTTGGTTATATAAAGTGGTGAATCACTGCATAGCCCATCCCCATTGAAAACGTCAACGTATGACGAAACACGTCTGGGACGACAGCGTGCAGTGACGTCACCGCGTTTACACAAGGAGGAAGGGCTCCTGTTTCATGCCGGCCGGCATTTGTTTTTATACGCTTGATTGCACTTTATCTGTGTAAGTAGCACTTTTATCTTTTAATAAACCCGCTCTGTACATATTACACTATGTTGCGGTCTCCTTCTCTATATGTGGCATATCGTTGGGCTGCCTAATACGGTCTAAGAAGATTAAATTTTTAAACCTGGTCATATCCCTCCGTGGATTCCCTGATTGTTTGGTTTATGCTGCATCTTTGATCCATCCTGTGCTGCGATTCCTTACCCTGGATATCCTACTGTGGAATATAGATAACGCTGTTATTTATTTACCCTCTGGTAAGCCTCAGTCCATGTGGTGGCGGTTCACATAATCATCAGAGCACCGGGTGTTGTCTGTTCTGGATATTCAACTGTCTTTGGACTTTATTATCACTTTTGTATTATTCACAAAGGACTTGATTGCTGTTATTTAAAAGTTGGCACGTTTTTTTCTTTTTTCTTTATATGTTTGTGTTAGGTCACGTGATTGCTGCCTTCTTTATTTCATAATCACAAAATATTTTTTGGTTAGCGCAATTTTTATTTTATAAATGTTCTTGGTGCATGTGTTTTAAATTACAGAGAATGGTTAACCTGTGAATGTTGGTGAGAGTCAGGCCTCGTACACACGACCAAGTTTCTCGGCAAAAACCAGCAAGAAGCTTGCTGGGTTTTTTTTTTTGCCGAGGAAACCGGTCGTGTGTACACTTTTCAACGAGGAAACCGCTGAGGATCTCGTCGGGCCAAAAAGAAAGCATGTCTTCTTTTTCCTCGATGGCAATGGGAAAATTTGGCTCGCCGAGATACTTGGTGGCTTCACAAGGAACTCGACAAGCAAAACGATGTGTTTCGCCCGTCGAGTTCCTCAGACGTGTGTACGAGGCTTCACATTCACTGCTTCATAAGCCATAATGTGCTTAATGTCTCAGGCTAGTCATTTGAGTGGATCTTGGGAAATGTAAAGCAAAATCCCTGAATACACTATTAAAAACACCAGAAATAACATTTCATTCCAAGAGCATAAAATAAAAATGTATAAATAATATGATCCTTATATAAACCACAGTACTCAAGGGGAAAAAAATCCGAGCTTAGATCTTAATGGTTGCTAAAATGCTATATGTCATTTCTCTCTGGTGATTAAAACTACAATAATTACAGTGTTAATTGCAGACATACAGAGAAACTTTCCCCAATGGTTACCCCTACAGTGTAAACCTGGGAAATTCCAATTAAGCTGGAGGTGAAAATGATAGTCCAGAAATGTTCATTGGTATTGGTAGCATTTCCTATCTGCTTTGGAAAAAAGAGTCATGATCACACACTCTGAACAATCCATGGCTTGAGAGAAAATCATTTTGTTTGTAAAAAAATAATTGCATCAAACCTGTCATGGGATGAAATAATAATAAGTTGTGTACGCTGTACAAATGGTGCACTTAGCTAATGTCATAACGGAAGTTTTTAATTCCTGTAATATACACTGCAGGCTTGCTGTATTAAAACCACGGTGACTTTCTTTTTTTGCTAGGAGCAGTAAATGCTCTCAATTATAAGACCCTCTGAGACTCCTTGTACATGTTTAGAATTACTCAATGTAATTAACTGCCCTCCTTTCCTCCAACCCTTATGGTAACATAAATTAGAATTTTCTGTTGCCGTTCTGCAGATTTCCTTCGCTAATCAATCATGAGGGATCATGTCACACACACTAAGACTTTGCTGCGGCCTCAGACTTGGGCAGCCGTGCTGGGTTAATGGGAATGTACAGATGCGTGCTTTGCCTTTAATTGTCCCATCTACGAGTTCCCTGGTCATTCTGTGAAACATTTGGCAAAACCTTGGATGGTACAATTATGAGCGCCAAAGAATAGAAGGCAGATTATTATGAAGCAAAGGCAGTTTCCCCAGACCCATGACAATAAGTACCATGCTTAGTCTCAAAGCTGAACTCTGGGCACTATAAAAAATATAGTCATTTAAAAGTTTACACAGTGCTGGCTAAGGAATTAAAGTCTATTTAAAACATAATTTCACACACTTAGATTTTTTTATTTTTTTTTTGTGCTCCAGTGATGTAAAACAGAAAATATTTAGCTTATAAATTACTGCCCCAGGAGTGTATATCTAAAATGAGACGCAGAGTTTTGGGCAATGGGTAGGGTATCTGGAAGTATTTAATAAAAAAAAGCAGCCTTTACAAGAAATAAGAGTTAGGCTGGTGATAAGTCACATGCTTTCATCGGACAAGGAGGACAAATACAAAACAAATTATATAAACAGATTCATGTTGACAAATGCATATACTGTATTTATTGGCGTATAACACTCACTTTTTTACCCTGAAAATAGAGGGTAAATTGTGCCTGCCTGTTATACGCAGGGGGCTGTGGTAAGTTTTTTCCTGAAACTTCCCTCTTAAAGTTAGGGTGCGTGTTATACACCTGTGCGTGTTATACGCCGATAAATACGGTAAATAGAGCAACTGGTCAATTGTGACAGGTGCAGCTAAACCATTTGGGGTTTGGCGCATGTTAACAGACTTTTATTTAGGATAATTTCAGTGGCCAGCAGTAAAGGTAAGTAGAATCGAAATGCTAGTTTTCATGTAACCAGGGTGATACAAACACCATGTCAACGCCATAATGACAACTGTAGAAGCATTTAGAGCTGTCATCAAAGGTAGAAGCTAGGGGAGGACATCATCCCCAGTACAAAGGGGACCCACCCTGGTTATTTCTTAAAACTCAATACACAAAGAAACCACTATAATTTCATGTAAATATATTAATTAAGTAATAATGCGCTAAAATCAACCTTCCAATATTACATAAATTTATACAAATTCCAATGGCATAAAAAACAATAGGTGTAAAATTAGAATGCAGCCTCGAAAGTTTAATACGTGAACAATTCACCACCACCAGTTAGTGGGTGTACTGCTCACCTAACGGTTAATTAGTTGATTGCCAAAAGAATGGAAAAACACACACACATCTATTTTGATTGAGAGAAAAATCCCTGGAGTACTATCCAGATAGGAGCTCACATCAGAGACTGATATTTGTCTTATATAGTGGATAAATATATCATAACTTCTCCGAATGCAGTGATACTCAAAGAAAAATTAGGACATCATCATTGTGCAAATTTGCTATGGGACAATAGAACAAGAGCTTTGGATAGCTACACTCACATTTAGCTTGATAGTGTAACGTAGGGAGGAGCCGAACACCGCCCGGTTAGGTTCGCAGCAGAACATGCGAACAGGCAAAAAACACGTAAACACCGTTAAAGTCTATGGGACACGAACATGAAAAATCAAAAGTGCTCATTTTAAAGGTTAATATGCAAGTTATTGCTATAAAAAGTGTTTGGGGTCCTGCCCCAGAGGACATTTATCAATGCAAAAAAAAGTTTTAAAAACTGCATTTTTTTCAGGAGCAGTGATTTTAATAATGCTTAAAGTGAAACAATAAAAGTGAAATATTACTTTAAATTTCGTACCTGGGGGGTGTCTATAGTATGCCTGTAAAGTAGTGCATGTTTTCCGTGTTTTTAACCGTCTCTGCACAAAATGACATTTCTACAGATAAAAGAGTCATTTAAAATTACTCGTGGCTATAATGAATTGTTGGGTCCTGGCAATACAGATAAAAGCCATTGAAAAAAATGTCATGGGTTCCTCCTTAGTCCATTACCAGGCCCTTTGGGTCTGGTATGAATATTAAGGGGAACCCCACACCAAAATTAAAAGAAAAATGTGTGGGGGTCCCCCCAAATTCCATATCAGGCCCTTCAGGTCTGGTATAGATATTAATGGGAAACCTGCGCCAATTTAAAAAAAATAACGTAGGGGTCCCCCTCAAAATCCATTCCAGACCCTTCAGGTCTGGTATGAATTTTAAGGGGAACCCCGCACCAAAATAAAAAAAATGGCCATATCAGACCCTTATCCGAGCACGCAACCTGGCAGGCCGCAGAAAAAGAGGGGGCACGAGAGAGCGCCCCCCTTCCTGAACTGTACCAGGCCACATGCCCTCAACATGGTGAGGATGTCCCCATGTTAATAGGGACAAGGGCCACATCCCCTCAACCCTTGTTCGGTGGTTGTGGGGGTCTGCGGGCGGGGGGCTTATCGGAATCTGGAAGCCCCCTTTAACAAAGGGACCTCCAGATTCTGGCCCCCCCTATGTGCATTGGTAATGGGGTCAAAATGTTAAAAACCACAGGAGACAGCTTGGGACAGGTCCTTTACTAAAAAGAAAAAATTAAAACAAAATTCCAACAATGTAATCCATTCTCGAGCGATACAGAGAAAAAAAAAGCGTCTCGATCCCACTGCTATGAACGATACCGCCTCCATAGGAGGCACCTGCCCGAATGACGTGTGTGACCCCTTTGATAGCTCGTTTATAGCTGAGGGCTGGGCCAGCCGTCACGTGCGCGGGTGACCCCGCCCCCCTCTGACGCAAGGGGAAATGCCAGGGTTGCCCAGTGACATGTACGGGTGACCCCACCCCCCTCTGATGCAATGGGAAACCTGCGTTGCATAGAGGGGGCGGGGTCACCCGTACACATCACTGGGTAACCCTGCCGTTTACCCTTGTGTTGGAGAGGGCGAGGTCACATGACGGGTGGCCCCGCCCTCAGCCATATTAGAACTGTCAGGCTGAAGCGCGTCATTTATTGGGTGCCTCCCATGGAGGCAGGATCCTGTGTGTCGTATCCTCGCTGGAGATCGAGAATGGATTACATTGCTGGAGATTGAGAATGGATTACATCGCTGGTGGTTTTTAACATTTTGACACTTTTTGTTGTGAAATTGGTACCCCTTACCAATTCACATGGAGGGGGCGAGATCTGGAGGTCCCCTTTGTTAAAGGGCATGTGGCCTGGTACGGTTAAGGAGGGGAAGCGCTCTCTTGTCCCCCCTCTTTTCCTCCGGCCTACCAGGTTGTGTGCTCGGATAAGGGTCTGGTATGAATTTAAACATTTTGATGGGGACCCCACGCCATTTTTTTAAAAAAAATTGGTGCAGGGTTCCTCTTAATATCCATACTAGACCTGAAGGGCCTGATATGGAATTTGGGGGGGACCCTCTATGCATTTTTCTTTTTTTTGTTTCGGGCCTCCCCTTAATATTAATACCAGACCCAAAGGGCCTGGAAATGGACTAAGGGGGAACCCATGCTGTTTTTTCAATGACTTTGATCTGTATTGCCAGGATCCGACAATTCATTATAGCCACGAGTAGTTTTAAATGACTTTTTTTCCTTTAGAAATGTCATTTTGTGCAGAGACTGTTATAAACAAGGGAAACATGCGCTACTTTACAGGCATACTATAGACACCCCCAGGTACGAAATTTAAAGGAATATTTCACTTTTATTGTTTCACTTTAAGCATTATTAAAATCACTGCTCCCGAAAAAACTGCAGTTTTTAAAACTTTTTTTGCATTGGTACATGCCCCTGGGGGAAGATCCAGGTCCCCAAACACTTTTTATGACAATAACTTGCATATTAACCTTTAAAATTAGCACTTTTGACTTCCCCCATAGACTTTTAAAGGGTGTTCCGCGGCTTTCGAATTTGCCGCGAACACACAAAATTGTTCGCTAATCAGTGAACTGGCGAACATCCAATGTTCAAGTCGAATTTATGTTCGACTCGAACATAAAGTTCATCCCCATTGTAATGCTTACAGAGCGGTCAGTGCAGATAGTACAGTCCACAGAATTCCTCTCCCTCCACATTCAAGCACCCTGGGTAGTGTCACTGGCTCCTCAGGAGCCAGTGACACTACCCAGGGTGCTTGAATGTGCAGGATGTGGAGGGAGAGGAATTCTGCTGTCTGTACTGTATGGGCCAGATCCACAGAAGAATTACGCCAGCGTATCTATTGATACGCCGCGTAATTTCAAATTTCCTGCGTCGTATCTTTGTTTTGTACATCTTTGTATCTACAAAACAAGATACGACTGCATCTGGGCTCGATCCGACAGGCTTACGTCTTAGTACGCCATCGGATCGTAGGTGCATTTTCCCGCCGGCCGCTAGGTGGCGTTTCTGTCGAATTCCGCGTCGAGTATGCAAATTAGCTACATACGACGATCCATGAACGTACGTCCGGTCGGCACTTTTTTTTTACGTCGTTTGCGTTCGGCTTTTTCCGACGTATAGTTATAGCTGCTATAATGAGGCGTACTCAATGTTAAGTATGGCCGCCGTTCCCGCGTCCAATTTTGAATTTTTTACGTTGTTTGCGTAAGTCGTTCACGAATAGGGATTTGCGTAGAATGACGTCACCGTCGTAAGCATTGGCTTGTTGCGGTTTAATTTCGAGCATGCGCACTGGGATACCCCTACGGACGGCGCATGCGCAGTTAATAAAAAACTTCATTTACGTCGGGTCAAGACGTATTTACATAAAACACTCCCCCATCACATACATTTGAATTCTGCGCCCTTACGCCGCCTAAGTTACGCTACGCCGCCATAACTTACAGCGGAAATCCTTTCAGGATAGCAAAAAAAATGTAAGTTACGGTGGCGTAGCGTATTATAGATACGCTACGCCAGACGAAGGAATGCGCCGATCTACCTGGATCTGCCCCTATAAGTGTTATGCTATCAAGCTAAATGTGAGTGTAGATATCCAAAGCTCTTGTTCTATTGTCCCATAGCAAATTTGATGTCCTAATGTCCTAATTTTACTTTGATAATCACTGCATTCGGAGACGTCATGATATATTTATCCACTATATATGAAGATTATCAGTCTCTGATGTGAGCTCCTATCTGGATAGTACTCCAGGGATTTTTCTCTCAATCAAGATAGATATGTGCATTTTTTCTATCTCTTGGCAATCAACTTATTAACCATTAGGTGAGCAGTATGCCTACTAACTGGTGGTGGTGATTAATTGTAGACATGTACATTCGTTTTTGTTCGAATGCATTTTCGTACGAATTTCAGGGATTTTCGTGATCGTTTTAACCAACGATAACGAATATGCAGAATCCGAAATCCGAAAGATCTGACATAAAACATATGATCGCCACAAACAGACATTTATGGTCAAATGCTCCGCCCATAAGCTATAGAAGAATTCTAATGTTGATTGACTAGTAATAATAATAAATATAATTATTACTAGTCATACATCATTAGAATTCTACTATAGCTTGTGGGCGGAGCATTCAACCGGAAATGCATGATTACGTCGTCGTACAGTTCAGCTGCTTCGTCGAATTTTCTTAGAACATTCGACGGACACCATAAGCCTTCAATGACAGATTCAACCTTAATTAATTCGGATTTTGCAGACAAATGCATTTTTTAACATAACAAAATAAATAAAAATGAATTTCAGGAGTAACTAAATCAATTTGTTTTTCGTACGAAAGCGAAATTCTGAAACATAATATTTCAGTGTGCACATGTCTAATTAATTGTTCACATATTGGACTTTCACAGCTACATTCTAATTTTACACCTATTGTGTTTTATGCCATTATAATGTGTATATATATATATATATTTTTTTTTTATATTCTTTATTTATATTTTCAAAGAAAAAACAAAGGGGGTGTAAAGGTAATTCATTACAACATTTCCCATTATTTATACACATAAATACAAATAATTCCTCAACCAATCTCATATTTACCTAGCCCAGCCTTGTCTATATCCTCCAGTAACGGCAGGCTGGGTTCTGTGCCCTCCTTATTAAGACTTTAAATGTCCCTCTGAATCTTGATGGTCATATTCTTTAAATATCAATATGCCGCCCACTCATCCCTCTTATTACCCCCCCCCCAAAGCCTCCCCTTCCCCAAACCAGAAAAACAAAAATAAACCCAACCTCAACCTAAAATTAAACAAAAAAAATCCTTTTTCCTTTTCTTTTTTTTTCTTTTCCTTTCCTCCCTCCTTCCTCTCTCCCCTCTCTTTCTTCCTTCACCACTCTCTCCTCTTCCGGTCTCCCACCCATTAAGGAAACAGAACCTCCAAATAATAATATGAGACTGGTAGTGACTGTGTATAAATGTAACATTGGAAGGTTGATTTTAGCGCATTATTACTTTCTTAATATAGCACATATGGTGATATCAGTACACTTTTAAAATAGTTGCAGCTTTAATCATTTATTTATCTTTTTTATATTTTTGAATCATATCAGCGCCTTTAGTACCCATTTTTCACCCAATTTCATGTAAATATATAATACTACTGAGTAACGTTTAGGGGAAAATAGTAATGGTGACAGAGGATTTTATTGGCAAGGCTTATTTATGCGATGGACCCATTCTTTAAATTCTAGGGTGTGGCAAATTGATCAATATGTTGTTTTTTCATTCATTGAAGCTTTTTGTTGTTTAATAATGCAAGTGTGGGGGCGGCACCCAGACTGCCTCACAGGTCAGGATCAGGGTCCCGATCTTCTCAGCCCATCCTGTTAATGTCCTGTTCCCGGATGGTGGTCGGAGGCCAAGGCTACCAATCCTCCTAACCTATGTCCCATTTAATTGGATCAGGTAAACATTTCCAGAACTCTGGGTAGCTAGGTTGGCACCAGTAGATTCCACTCTCACTCCCCAGGCATTGCCTATAATAAAAACTTCTCTTATCATTTACGTGGAGGCACTAGAGTTGTAAAATTAACTTCTTTACTTAATTAGGGCAAGGATGAAGGACAGATATTCCAGATTATGGCATAATAACAGTCCAGGTAATGGCATTGCAGTAATCCTGCTCATAAAATGAGTTTGAAACATGATATTAGCATGAAGGAGCTAGTAGTATGTTATTTTTAGTCCCCTGCAAGATCATTTATCTTCCTTACATAAATCCTTGCTTATATTGCCAGTTGTTTTATGTTTGAAAGGGTAAAAAAAAAGGGAAAACACCCTCCTCTACAGTTCAGTATTCAGGGTATTGTCCATCCCCAATTAAACTTTACCTTGTTCCTTAACCTTGCAAACTGCGGAGGGGGGAAAAAACTCTCCCTCAGGCTGGGTTCACACTACTTCACTACTTTCATCCTACTTTGCTCTGTGTTCAATGTTTCCCTATGAGAGCGTCTTGTAGCGTCCTACACAAGTCGGTCCGACTTTGAAAATGCTCCCTGTACTACTTTTGGTCCTACATTGATCCTACTTCAGGCCCATTGAATATCATTGAAATCGGACCAAAGTAGTATCCTGTTCATGAAAGTAGGATGGATGTAGGACCAATGTAGGATAAATGTAGGACCAATGTAGCAGAGCAAAGTAGGATGAAAGTAGTGTAGTAGTGTGAACCCAGCCTGAGAGGTGGAGAGCAAGGACACCTCCTGCAGGACTCGTTTCTCTGGAAGTTCTCAGGCTAGAAGACCCAACCCCTAGTTCCACTAATTTTTTATAGGGGCTTCCAACAAGCTCTCCACCGGAGCAGGGAGCAACCCATTTAGAGACCGCTTCCTAATTTTACCTGCCAACCTACCAATATTTAAGAAACTATCAATTTACTGCATGCAGATAACATTTTTTTTTTTAAATTATGAATACAAAAACATGTGCAGTAAAAAAATAAATAAACCTGTGGCCATTTATAAGGTCTCAGTAAGGGCCCTTTCACACTGCTGCGTTTTTGCCGCGTTTTGGTAGCGTTTTTGTGGTAAAAATAGCGCTATTAAAATGCTCATAAAACGCTCCCCATGCCCCCTCCATTGAAATTAATTAAAAAACGCTGTAAAAACGCGGTAAAAACGCACCAGTGTGAAAGGGCCCTAAAAGTTAATGGGGAAGAGAAACTGAAACAAATCTTGCCTACAAGATAAACACTCTTGCCTACCTTTTCTGCTGATGTTTTCTTCTTTATTATAAATTCCAAACAAAAAAACAGCTATTGCTATATACTTTGGTCATTTACATATTTTATTGGGAAGATATCTTTTTATTACTGAAACACAGGAGTTCTATTCCAGTATATCTTTTTACTAGCTATACATTGGCAGAACCTGTAGCATACTCTGCAATTCCAACGTGTTAATAAACTATTTAATATTAAATCAATGCTTTAAGCAACAGCCACCAGGATAAACTGAACATCTACTGATACTATTCCAAGAATTCACTTCTTATTTATTTATGTAATGAATACTGAGTACAGATGCGTTACAAGTAATTATTTCATCTGTCAAACGATAGAACAAAAATATATTTACCAATGCTCACCTCCATTGAAACATTAACATTTTAACAATTTTTGAGATTTAAATATTGACACAAAAGGACACAATTAAGATCAGATAAAATGTCTAAATAAATTGTTAAGCTTGGATAAATATAATTTCCTTCCAGTCTTACCAGCATGCACAGATTTTATCTCAATAGTTTAATAACTAAAAGAGAGAAATATACTGTTTAAGAGGAAAAGAAAAGAGGAAAAGATTATTAAAGATATCTCTGATACAGTATATACAATGCAGTTCATGTACTAAAGGAGTAGAGCGCTGTATTTGCACACAGTAAATGAGTAAAGGAGATTAAGTTAAGTGGGCATTCATTTTGCAAAGAATACCCAATCATATGCAAAAAAAAAAAAAAAAAATCATTTTTATAGCTCATGACTAGATATTTTTTACTTAGCTTAGCAAATAGGGTGAAGTTGTGCTGACTTCAAACATTTAGTCATGTGCAAGTAAAAATCCTGTATTTTCTTGGCAAATTAGTTTGCTCTTTGCAAATTCAGTTTTCACTTAATTTCACCTCATTTACTAAGTCTAATGAAAATTCATTTTACAAGGTGAACATGCTTCAGTTGTTGAGTAAATCAACATGCTAGATGCCTTTTTTTAATTCACAGAGTAACAGTTTCCACATCTTTGGTCAGTTGCATACCACCTGTACCGACATATTTGGTAACAGAGTCAACAGTAACAGACCTTAAGCACGGTACACATGCCCGGGATTCTCGTCATGAAAAAAAACATTGTTTTCCTGACGAGATTCCTGGCAAGATATTCTTGCCAGCCGAATGTACACACGTACGATTTAAAAGAACCGTCGTTATTTTGAATTGCACGAACACGGTGACGTCATCGAATCAGCCATCTTACTTCACCCTACCTATGCCTAGGAAGCTGCCGCCCATGCGTCAAAGTCATTTCAAGCATGCGCGGGTTTCCATGGAGGCAGGTAAGTATACACATGCTCAGGTTTCTCGGCAGGTAAACACTGCTGAGAATCATGACGAGAAAATAGAGAGCAGGTTCTCTATTTTTCTCATTTAGATTCTGGGCAGTTTTCTCGATGAGAAACCTCAAAGCCTCGTACACACGCACGGTTTACTCGGCAATAAAGCTCTGCCAGCAGTTTTCTTGCTGTTTCTGTGCGTGTGTACAAGACTTTCCTCTGCTTTCTTCACCAACTCTGTTGCCTAATATTGTATGTCACATTCATATACCTAGGAAATAACAGGACTGTCTAAAATGATTTTCCTTGGTAGAAAGTGTGCACAAAACACCCCCAAGTATCTGTTGCCATGGTGGCCAAAAAGTAATTTTTTAAATCATACCTGGCTGGAGACTGAAATCAAAAGATATTGTTAGTGCCATTATAGTATAACTATGGGCAAAATAAAAAAAAATGACATATATGATGTGGTCTGGCATTAGCATTAACCAACTTGTAATATAGTTTTATAGGCAGCAGAACCTGCAATAATCAAGAAAAAAAGGATCAAAAGTGGGAACACCCAAAATAATCACAGCACACCAACCCATTTAACTGAAACCACCCCTTACACAGATGTGCCGGGCCAGAAATCAGTGCCCTGATGAGCTATATGTAAGTTCACAGTGGAAAGCAATTTAAAACAATATGAAATAATATATAAAACCGTATGATACAATATGAAACAAAATGACAGATGAAGCTTATGTGAGCTAAATGATGCGGGAAGCCCAGAGTGCTATACATCACACTGATAATCTAACTCTGGAAGTGCTGCTTTGTTCCAGCATGGGTGTGCTGTGTGGCAGTAAGAGACAAAAAGTGGGGAAGGGGAGAGAAGCGCAAACACCATAGTGTAGCATGTAAAGTGTAATTTAAGAAAATATAAAAAAGCACTCACAAAGATAAAATAGAGCTCAGCATGACAGCCAGGTATAACCTCTGGGACAGAGCTAAAACTGGAAGCAGGGAACAGCTGTTACTGGAGAGCCAAAGCCAGGAATGGAACACAGGGCTCAGGATATGAAGCCATCTTATGTAGTAGTAAAATTCTGGTGCTGGAACAGGAACAGGTTTCAAACTTTGCTAATGAGGCTGAAGAAGTAATCAGTGTTTGAGAGGGTGTGTGTCGGCTCCCTGGGACCTGACTCTTCTCGATCCTATAAATTCTGGTGGGTAGCCAATTTTTAGACAGACTGAAGAAAAAGCCAGGTTGCGTTGAAACTCGTTCCTGTTTTAGCTCCAGCATTTTCCTACTAAATAAGGTAGCTTCATAATCAGGGCCCTGTGTTCCATCCATGCCTTTGGCTCTTCAGTGACAGCAGTTCCCTGCTACCATTCCATCTCACTAGCCAAGGAAAGGCATCCTTGTTGCGACTCTGAATTCTGTCCCAGAGACCACTTGTCTGTCATGCTGAGCTCTATTTTATCTTTGTGAGTGTTTTTTTATATTTTCTATGAAAATTACACTTTACATGCTACACTATGGTTGTTGAGCTTCTCTCCCAATCCCACTTTTTGTTTCCTAGATCCTGCAAGTAGATTAACCATTTTCCTTCCACTTTTAACAGGACGACAACACCGCTCATTCTACAGTAAAAACTGTGCGCAGCAGCATTGTCACCCTGGGTACAGAATAGTCTTAGATAGATATCACATTTTAAGTGTACTTTAACTAAATGACAAATTAAAATCCAACTTCAGCTAACTTTTTTAACCGCTTCAGCCCCGACCTTTTTGGTGGTTAAAGACCAGGTCACTTTTTGCGATTCGGCACTGCATCCCTTTAACTGACAATTTTGTGGCCATGCAACGTGGCTCTAAAACAAAATTTACATTTTTTTCCCCCCACAAATAGAGCTTTCTTTTGGTGGTATTTGATCACCTCTGCGATTTAAAATTTTTGCGCTATAAACAAAAAAAAAGAGCGACAATTTTGAAAAAAATTCTATATTTTTTACTTTTTGCTATAATAAATATCCCCCAAAAATATATAAAAAAATGTTTTTTTCCACAGTTTAGGCCGATATGTATTCTTCTACATAATTTTGGCAAAAAAAATTACAATATGCGTTTATTGATTGGTTTATCCAAAAGTTATAGCTTCTACATAATAGGGGACTGTTTTTTGGCATTTTTATTAATATTTTATTTTACTAGTTATGTCGGCTATCAGAGATTTTTTATCATGACTGCGACATTATGGCAGACACATTGGACACTTTTGACACCATTTTGGGACCATTGTCATTTTTACAGCGATCAGTGCTATAAAAATGCATTGATTACTGTAAAAATTACACCAGCAGTGAATGGGTTAACTGCTAGGTAGCACTTCAGGGGTTACATGTTCTTTAGGGAGTGATTCTTACTGTTAGGGGGCGTGGTTACATGTGACACGTAAATTATGACCGTTCCTGATCACGGGGAATGGTCATCAGTGACAGTGTCACTAGGTAGAATAGGGGAATGCCTTGTTTACAAAGTGATTCCCCTGTTTTGCCCTTGCCGACCACAATCGCGGGCCTCCAGGGAACATCGAGTTCCCTGGAACCCCGGACGCACTCGCGAAGCACGCGGTGGGCGCGCGCGCCCGCTGGGTGTCAAATTGAAAAGGATGTACCTGTACGCCAATCTGCCTGCCCGTGCCATGATGTCGACCTACATAGTCGTGCGGCGGTCGGCAAGTGGTTAATAAAAACATAGTTATTAAAAAATATTTTTACTACATACCTGTACAGTTAAATATGTAACATTTCCATACAATGTTGTGTACCTTTATTTTGCATACATTTCATTGACACACCAAGTGGTTCTATCATACTGAAGGGCATTCTATCAAACAGCAGGCACAACATTGAAAAAAGCAAAAGAACGTGGAACTAACAAATAAACTTCTAATGGTCTTGTAATCCTAAACAGAAATTAGGTTCAAAATGGAAAAAATAAATAAATCTGCAGTTACAGACAATGTATCAGCAGCAGGAAGACTCAGCGGGATTTATTTACTAAAACTGGAGAGTACAAAATCTGGTGCAGCTCTGCAACGAAACCAATCAGCTCCTAGTTTTTTTGTCAAAGCCTAATTGAAAAATCGGAAGTTATAAGCTGATTAACCCCCCTGGCGGTATTCCCAAGTCTGGCTCGGGGTGGAATTTCAGGACCAAAAGCGGTAACCCTGAGCCAGACTCGGGACCGCCTTGCAGAGTCCTCAGGCATGGTCTACTTACCTTGTCCCTGCATCCTGTGATGCCGCCGCGCTGTGTGATCGAGCAATGTCCTCCTCGCTCGATTCACAGTGCTCGCGTGCCGCCGAGCTCCGTTTCCTGCGACGGTACAACGCACGGGGGTGGAGATCAGCGCCAAATTTAAAAAAGTAAATAAACACAATACATACGGTATGTATGTACAGTACATACGGTATTTTACATACAGTAATGTATGTAAAAAATACACCCCCCCCTTGTCCCTAGTGATCTGCCCGGTGCCCTACATGCACTTTTATAAAATAAAAATTGTTCTTTCTGCCTGGAAACTGGAGATTGTCCATAGCAACCAAAAAGTGTCCCTTTATGTCAAAAGTGGTTTTAGACCAGCTAGAAAACAGCGATAATAAATTATAATCACTTGCAGAATTGAGCGATAGTGATTTGTGGGGAAATTCGTCATCAAAAAATTAAAAGTAATAATTTTTATTAATATTATATTATTTGTTATAATTATTTATATTTATTTATTATTATATTATAATTTATGATTTTGTGTTTCAAATTTTATTATACCCGGGATGTCTACTAGACTCCTGTTTGGACAGATTTAAGTGAGTTTTTTCTAATGCCGCGTACACACCATCACTTTATGTGATGAAAAAAAACGACAATTTCTGTGAAGTAAAAAATGACGTTTTTGAAACTTCAATTTTCAAAGATGAAGTTGCCTACACACCATCGTTTTTCTCACAATGTTCTTGCAAAGCGAGGTTACGTTCACCACATTTTACCATTGAAGCTTGCTTCATAAGTAGCTTCTGGGCATGCGTGGATGAAAAAACGTCTTAGAAAACGACGTTTTTTGCTACACACGGTCAATTTCTGTGAAGTAAAAAGTGCACTTTTGAAAAACGACACATAAAATTGAAGCATGCTTCAATTTTTTTTGGTCGTTTTTTACAAGACATAAAACAACGTTTTCCCCCACACACAGTCAATTAAAGTGACGTTTTTAAAAACGTCATTTTTTTTCATCACATAAAGTGATGGTGTGTACGCGGCATAAGAATTACAGGCCTGCAATATAAAAGCCAAATTTCCATGCAAAATAATGGTACCGCTTTCAGCACCTAAAATCTGAATTAATCATACCGCCAGGGAGGTTAACTACAATGCACAGCAGCACTAGATTTGGCAAACTCCAGTTTTAGTAAATCAACCCTGGGGATTGTCCCTAATATTTTCAGTAACTTGGAAAGGTAAATTATCCAAACAAAGCAGTAAAGATAGACTACCTTATAGATTATTTGCCTTTTCTATCACAAGATGACACTACAGCGACTGCACTTCCATGTGCACTTTCAAGTGCACTTTGCACTTGTAGTTTGCACTTGTCTTGTAGTGCAAAGTGGATTTGCCTTTCGTAAATAACCCCCAATGTAATAAAGTTTACAAATCTTCCAAGGAAAGAAAGCAAAGGCTGTCTTATCTCTACAGCAAAAAGTAAGGCTGGCCATACACTATAAAATGTAATTTAGGTTGGGGGATGAACAAAAGAAATCTAACTGTATCTTCCAGCTATAATAACATTACAGATGGTTGATATTCTCCAGCCGGGCAATTATACTCTGACAGCCGGTACTAGTGGCTGTCATAATACCAAAATAGTGACTGCAGCTGATTGGCTGCAGTCATTATTCTACCGACATTTTTCTGACAGGCTCATTCCACAAAAGTTGATCGAGCAATTGACTTTTGTTAAATGAAGCAATACTGGCTAGACCATACAATGTCAGGCAAGCCAGCAAAAGAGAGGAGAACAGGGCTGTTGATGTTTGCCATATTAGTGTAGCACCCCTTTATATAAGTGATTGAGGACCCCCAGGTAACTTGATGGGCTAGCATCACAAATCTCAGGGTCGAATTATTGACTGGGGTGGAAAATAAAGGATGCCAGTCATTTTATAATGATCAGTGGGCAAGGCCCTCATTAGTGACATCACTTCCGCTCTGGATGGAATGCACGCTGGCTCCTGGAGCAGCAGTGCTCCCCCTACAGTACACCAGAGGCTAGTCATGGCAAAGGCACAGCGTAATGTGGGTGTAACCACTCTACTTTATTTTTTTATTTTATATTAAATGTTGGTAAACAGTGGGTCCCTTTTGGTCTGTGTTTTCTTTGACATGGAATATAATTTGAGGTTGTCACTCCCTATATACAGAGTGAGAAGAATGGATTTGACCAGGAGGAAAAGTTTACATTCTGAAGCTCCGTTTGACTTTATTTTAAATAAGAGGTCATTATATTCCAGTGAGTGAGCCACTACAGGGCACAAGCACAAACATACATTTTTGTTGCACACAGTGCACTTTTTAGACTTTATATTCTCCATGGTGGGATTTATGGATTTATAAGTAATTGTGATTTATTCTGTACCCTGGATTATTTGTGTTTTTGTACAAGCACATTGAGGCACTTTTGCACTTTCTAGGATCCATGCTCATAGCATTTTGATTGCTTATTTTATGCATTTTCTTATTTGCTAATTCTATCACTGTTTTTCATCTTGCATTTTGTAAAGTTTTTTTTATTAATATAATATTTTATAAGCACTTATTTGGAATGGGTTAGTCACATATGAGCGCTGTTTTCTTTGTTGTCTTTTATATATAATGTTTGACAAATCTTATTAGGCACAATAAATTAAGGGAGATGGGGTTAGTGCACAGGATACCCAAACATGACCAAAACTGACTCCATGTATTTTGTTATGGCAACAGTCACTTCAGAAGATGAAAACCTGTAAAATTAGACCAACAATCTGTACTTTTCAGACTGTTGGGCAGCTTCAGGCAGAACAAATAGCTATTTCATTGAGCCACTAGACTTCCTGCAATGCCCATTGGCAACAATGTCTACCATTCTTTCTAAGAATCTCCATGCTATTTCATTGAGACACTAGACTTCCTGCAATGCCCATTGGCAACAATGTCTACCCTTCTTTCTAAGAATCTCCATGTATTTTTGTATGGCAACAGTCACTTCAGAAGATGAAAACCTGTAAAATTAGACCAACAATCTGTACTTATCAGACTGTTGGGCAGCTTCAGGCAGAACAAATAGCTATTTCATTGAGCCACTAGACTTCCTGCAATACCCATTGGCAACAATGTCTACCCTTCTTTCTAAGAATCTCTTCCCTTGGTGCCCCAACATAGCTCCAGGTTTATGTCTCCTGGATGTACCCTTCAGAAAGCTTTAAAAATCCTTTCAGGCACCAGTTATTGCTGAATGTTTGGCTTTATCCTGCACAGACAATGGATCAGCAACATAGCCTCCTTTCCTGCCAACAGCCTAGGAGGCAAAGACAAAAGTCCCTTTTAGAAGATCACTCCTAATATTTATATCCGCCTCCTCCCAATTATCCATAACTCAAAAATATTTTAGCTTCTAGCTCTATTGCCAGGGATAATTTCTAAGCAACCAGAAGCAGACAAACTAACCGAATGAAAGCAGAGCTATGCAAATCAAACTTTAGGCTGACTACACCCTAGCAACAACACTAAAATAACAGCTCTCAAGCTCTAAAGTCTAGTAATAAATGTTGGAACATACAGTACCAGTCTAATAATTTAGCTCTAATGAAGCACATCCCAAGTCCTGATGGCCACTGGTCAGTGTAGTCATCTCCAGCCATTCACAAAACTCCCTATAGTATTTTTCTAGAATGCACAGTGTTCTGTGAATAGAGTAGAACAGTCCTGTCACTCATCTACCCATCTTCTACTCACAGAACACATTGCATTCTGGGTAAATAATTTTGTGAATGGCCAAGGGGACAAGAAAGGGAAGACAAGCTTTGTGATCCTTCACAGTGACAGCCACGGCCTGTCACTGTGCTGAGGTTTCAGTCAGTCACAGAAGGAGCGGTGGAGAAGGTGGCCGTCTGATCGATGCGTTCAGACAATTTTTAAGTCCGCAGCCCCAAGGTATGACCGGTTCCCGCAACCATCGCCAGCTTTTGTTTTAAATGGTGCAGGAATACCTAAGGGCAAGATCAGACTTGGACACCTTTCCACCGAAAATCCTCTGGCTTACTGGGTCTTAAGGATGGATCACTGGCCAGAGCTTGCACAATACACAATTGAGCTACTGGCTTGTCCTGCATCCAGCGTTCTTTCAGAACGCACATTCAGTGCTGCTACTAGAGTATCTGTGAGGGGTTGCAGTGTTGTGGCACCAGCATCAGTGCCTAAGACCCAATTTTTCTGTCCCTGTTTAACAGGGGCGTGTAATTACAATTTTTGATGCAATACTTTGCAGCGGGCTCATTCCTGCACTCCAACTAGAGTATCTGTGAGGGGTTGCAGTGTTGTAGCACCAGTGCCTAAGACCCAATTTTTCTGCCCCTGTTTAACAGGGGCGTGTAATTACAATTTTTGATGCAATACTTTGCAGCAGGATGAATCCTGCGCTCCAACTAGAGTATCTGTGAGGGGTTACAGTGTTGTGGCACCAGCACCAGTGCCTATGACCCAATTTTTCTGCCCCTGTTTAACAGGGGCGTGTAATTAAAATTTTTGATGCAATACTTTGCAGCGAGCTCATTCCTGCGCTCCAAATAGAGTATCTGTGAGGGGTTGCAGTGCTGTGGCACCAGCACCAGTGCCTAAGACCTAATTTTTCTGCCCCTCTTTAACAGGGGCGTGTAATTACAATTTTTGATGCAATACTTTGCAGCAGGCTCATTCCTGCGCTCCAACTAGAGTATTTGTGAGGGGTTGCAGTGTTGTGGCACCAGCACCACCACCAACAAAGGCCCAATTTTTCAGGGGCATGTAATTACAATTCTTGATCTAATATTTCACAGCAGGGCCCATTCCTGTGCCCACCAAGAGTAACTGTGAGGGCTTACAGAGTTGTGGCACCAGCGCCAGCACCAAAGGCCCAATTTTTCTACCACTGTTCAACAATGGCATGTAATTACAATTCTTGATATAATAATTCACACAGCAGGGCGTACCAGCGCCCACCAAGACTAACTGTGAGGGCTTACAGTGTTGTGGCAACACCAACACCTAGGGCCCACATTTCTGCAGAGTATATACGGCAGGCCCCTACTTTCAAACATCCAACTTACAAACAACTCCTACTTTCAAACGGAAGGAGACAACAGGAAGTGAGAGGAAATCTACCCCTAGGAAGGGACATTCTCTTCTGTAAGAGGTGTCTCCTGTTCACTGATGCTTTATCACCAATCCTTGTTTCACTACAAAACCCACATTTTCAAAACATCATTTGTCATTGGGACAGAAAGTGAATTGCACTTCTGAACAGATGCACACAGACAGCAAAACCAATGTTTACAGGGGTGATAACCCTTCTCTATGTTTTCAGAAAAGCTTAAAAATAGATTTTATGGCTGGAGCTACACTTTAAAAAAGCACCAGTTCAAAATTACAAACAGATTCTATTTAACAATAAACCTACAGTGCCTGTCTTGCTTGCACTGCCTGTATAATGCTGTTTAAAGTATATAGGGCCAAAGGGGCTTGTAATGGGGGGAGTGGGGGGAAACTCATACTATTTTTCTCAATGATTTTCATCCATATTGCAGGGACCAGACATTACATTAAAGCCGCAATCAGTTTTTAAATGACTTTTTTCTTATAGTAATCTCATTTTGTGCAGGGGCAGTTCTAAACATGTGCCACATCACAGGCATACTATAGACACCCAGCAGGTACGATATTTAAAGGAATTTTTCATATATTTTTTTTCACTTTAAGCATCATTAAAATCACTGCTCCAGAAAAAACTACCGTTTTTAAAACTTTTTTCCATTGATACATGTTCCCTGGGGCAAGACCCGGGTTCTCTAACCCATTTTCCGACTATAACTTGCATATTAGGCTTTAAAATGAGCACTTTTGAATTCGAACGTTCGAGTCCCATTGACTTCAATGGGGTTCTAAAGGTTCTGGTGCAAACCGAACGGGGGGGGGGGGGTTGTTTGGCTCATCCCTTGTTAGCAGCTCTTGATTGCTTATGCAGACACTGCTGCCCAGCAACTCTTCTGATCCAGCGACTAGCTTCTGTATATAGAGTCACACATGAAAGATCTATTTTTAGTTTGTTCAAGGTTCTTATTTTAACTGTCCTGATGATAAAAGAGTTTGATCCCTGAAACACGTAAGCCATTTTTTTTTAGTACAAACTAAGACTGGGTGTACACTACCTTCGCATGCAGCTCACAGCAGGCGTCCCCGTTCACCGTTTCAGAAGAATTTTTGGCTGAATTCAGACCTGAATCAGAGCAAAATACGCACAGGGCTTGTGTACAAATTTGTATTGGAGCCACAGAGATAGTTACATAGTTACATAGTAGGTGAGGTTGAAAAAAGACCAACCTATGTGCGTGATTATACAGTATGTCAGTATTACATTGTATACCCCTGTATGTTGAAACCACCACCTGTGGAAGGGAATTCCACAGCCTTGCCGCTCTTACAGTAAAGAACCCTCTACGCAGTTTAAGGTTAAATCTCTTTTCTTCTAATTTTAATGAGTGGCCACATGTCTTATTAAATTCCCATTCCATGGAAAAGTTCTATCCCTATTGTGGGGTCACCAGTATGGTATTTGTAAATTGAAATCATATCCCCTCTCAAAGTCTCTTCTCCAGAGAGAATAAGTTCAGTGCTCATAACCATAGAAATATCCTCCAATCCATTGTCTTATAGAAAAGTTGTAGCAACTGCACTACGGGTGCACTTTATTGTGTACACCACCAGAAGTGTAATAGCAACTACAGCTGTGTACACCACCATAAAAGTTGTAGCAATTGCACTTGGACTGCACTGTCTTGTGTACTGTGTACACCACCAGAAAAGTTGTAGCAATTGCACTAGGACTGAACTGTCTTATGTACTGTGTACACCACCAGAAACATTGTAGCAACTGCACTAGGGGTGCACTGTCTTGTGTACTGTGTACACCACCAGAAAAGTTGTAGTAAGGGCCCTAGGGGTGCACTGTCTTGTGTACTGTGTACACCACCAGAAGCATTGTAGTAACTGCACTAGGGGTACACTGTCTTGTGTACTGTGTACACCACCAGAAAAGTTGTAGCAACTGCCCTAGGGGTGCACTGTCTTGTGTACTGTGTACACCACCAGAAACATTGTAGTAACGGCCCTAGGGGTGCACTGTCTTGTGTACTGTGTACACCACCAGAAACATTGTAGCAACTGCACTATGGGTGCACTTTATTGTGTACACCACCAGAAGGCCCCTGGAAGAAGTAATATTTTACAAAATGGATGTAGGGCGGAGCGGCGCGCTGTTGTCACCCAAGAGTTTCAAACGTTCCCCCAGTGGACGGGTGTCTGGGAATTTGTGTACCGGCCGGCACATCAGATTTGAGGCATTTTTTACTGCATGTTTGTAAGTGCAATACAACTTTTAATAAATCTTTTTTACTCATTTAATGCGCTATGTGGAGCTGTTATTGTTTTTTACATGGTGGGCATTGATGTTGGTGAAGTTTAATCACTTGTGGATGAGACCCAATATTAAGGATCGTATCTGTCTGAACTGCAAGACTGGGAGTAACTACCTATTATATGCTGTTCATGATCCCATGTCATAAGGGATCATGGCGATTTGGTAAGGAGCCAATCTATAGTTTGGTGGAGGATGCATCACTTTTCTTTGGACACATTTTCAACTGATTTTGGAACTTGGCACAGAGCACGGGTGTCTGGCATTTCATGTGTTAAACATTTATGGACTTTATTGCTACATTATTTGTTTTATTTATATGTCTATATATATTTTTATTTGGTTAATATTTATTGATCTAATGATATGATCCAATTTTTTTTTCATGTTCATTATCAATATTATCACTGTTTCACTGTTATTGAGGGACTTGAGAGTGCTATATAGTGCCCTCTAGTGGCTATCAACCTCTCTTGTGTTTTTTTATTTTTATTTGGTATATTAGTGATTTATATATACCATCATATACCACATAGTTTATGATTTATATCAATATATATCACATAGTTTTGTGTACTGTGTACACCACCAGAAAAGTTGTAGCAACTGCACTAGAGGTGCAATGTCTTGTGTACTTCAAAGTATTCAGATCGCCAAAAATGGAGATTTCTAAATACTGTATTTGTTATTAAACCGGCACTATTGGCAGCTAAGCAAACCGCAAGTGACCTACAGGAGACTGGAACAAAGCCCTGTCTCTAGCCTGCCAGAAGCGCCGGATCGTGGATCGGGTCTCCCGGTAGGACGGGAGGCCCGGGACAGAGGACAGCGGGATGGGGGGATGTCCCTGGAAAGCCGACTACCCGCTCTTAAAAATGGTACCAGAATGATGCCTAAATCCTAGGCAGCATATGTGCGTAGCGCTCGGCACTAAGGGGTTCAAATATATTGCTTTAGCAAAACTGCCAGCTGGACAAAAACAACCATACACACCTGTTCCTTCTCAACTTCTGCATATAAGCTATACTGTTTTGAAGTATTGCTTCAGTCATATACAGTATACTCATATACAAGCTTACACCTAATACTACCAGTAGGTATCATATTCCTGGAAATTTCACCTTACATTTTTGAGGACAAGTGTGGATCTAAAAGAGAAAAGTGGGATGGTAAGAAAGTTATGGGGGAAACTTTTTTCAATTTACTTTCTCTAATTAAATGCTTTCACAACACTTCATATTTTTTTTTCCTTTTTTTCCCACAGCAATAAGGATCAAGACTCCAAAGAAGACTTGACATGATTCACTTATCATTCTTACTTATGTTTCACATGCATATTAAAATGGCTTAAACCACATTGACCTTAAACTATTGTAGTGATTAAACAGCTTATGTCAACATTTTATATTCCACTTGCTAAAAGATAGACACCTAAAATGATATTCTATATTGGAACGTTTCCTGGGGGTTGGTGGAAAATGCTTTGCATTTCATTTTCAAAGAAACATATGTGGATTATTTAAAGATGGCATGGAGATTAGCAGTAGCGTTCATCAGACTTTTATGTTTTCTCTTTGAGCATACATAAAAGCAAAGCATTGCTTGCTCTTGCTGTAAACAAATTATTAAAACGGAAGTACTTTTAACAAATTTTGTGCTTGAAAACTTATTCATTGATAATTACCAGCTGCTAAGAGGACACTCAAGAAATTATAGCAATTCATTTTTGCCTGAGACATGTATTTTTCTGAGAATCTTGAAAGAGTGGAATGATACTTAAATCATATATTTTCTATAACCCTACTACACCCTTCTTAACCTCCAGCTTTCAGGGTCATGTTTTTTAAAGGATGGTAAATTGTAGCGGTTATTGTGTTTTTATTACAGGAGCACACATATTTCCCTGACTAACTCTATGGCAGCACATGCATGGGTATACTCAGCCCTTGCTCCTACCTCAAAGGAACCCCACTCCCATAAATGGTGGGACTGATCGAGCCCACGTGTTTCTTCTTTGTCCTACTCACCTCATAGGACCAAACAAGATAAGTAAGCAGATTCCCTTACAGTACCTGGCTGCAATAAACTTTTGGGCATCCGCCTACTGGTCCCCAGGTGTAAACACCACTTGCCTTCAGAGGCCCCTGTCCACACATGGTTACTTTTTTCTTCAATACATTTTATAATCCTTTTCCGTTACACTATTAGATTCCAATTTTAGCAACTTTTTGGATACATGTTTTAAACCAACATGCACCCACACCTTATCTCGCTGCACAATTTCTGGTTGCATCGTAGTTCAGGTGTGGGAGGTCCTAATATGATACATGTCTCACAGGCCACGACATTTGTACTTACATGTTTTGTGTTGCTTACTCATATGCATTGACACGTAAACATGTAAAAAATATAATTTTTGATATATGAGGAATTTTTTTGTACAAACAAGTGAACACACTCACTTATATTAACTTATATTTACACATATGTGCTCATTTAGATATGAATATATGTACATTTACTCATACTCACGGTCACGCTCTTCACACATGGGTTTTATTCTTTCATTCCCATACCACTTACTCTATATTGTAGTGACATGTTTTATTCTATTTATTCACTATTTTCAAAATTCAATCTTTATATTTGTGTTTTGTTCTATCTGTAGACTTATTCACTTATATTAAACCTTGGGATTTATATTGATATCCAAGGTTGCACTACATATGTGAATATGAGCTATTTCAGGTGTCACTATATGAAGTATTACTACCTGATCATTATTTGGTTTACTATGTTCTCCATTTTGACACATGTATTTCACTTCATTTACATTCATTATTATTATTTTTTCACATTTACTTTTATCATGTTTTATATAAAAGGAATTTTTTTTGGAATCTATGAGCACACTTTGTAGGGTTAAAAGGGGATGTGTGTTTAGGTTCACACACAATGATTTACTTAATTGTCTTGATTTTTGGGAGTGCACTATTTCTTAATTGATTCTATGCTGCCATAGGTGGATAGTTATCACATGTTTGTACCTTTTTAGTATACATTTTATTGTATTTGAACCATTCTTCAGCCATGATTAAGCACTAATTTTGAGTGCGAAACGCGTCGGCTGTCCTGTCGTTGTGGTTTCTGTGATTGTGCATGTTCAGTGGAAAATAAAAGACAACTTTCTTAAAGTTATTCCGGAGTGCCGCTGTCCATTTTCCTTTCTTCAGTCTACTATTGTAAAGACCACTTTATCGACTCTCTGCTTAATTGTTGAGGTTGGCATTTGGGATTGGTGCTTTGCTAAATCCACGTCTGTTCCCCAAATTGACAACATGGCTGTGCAGCTTTCTGGTAAGTGGATTCTGCCTGAATTTATTTAACCGCTTGCCCACCGCCCCACGTATATATACTGTGGGCAAAATCACGTACATGTACATGATCGCCTCATTTGGGTTAGGGGCGTGCTGATTGGACACAGCAGGAGCCAATAAGTGGGTTTGTGCAGACTTGATGTCTGCCAAAACCCACTGATCGTTCCTGACATAGGCAGAATGGTGGTCTGCCTATGAACACAAGGCAGTTTGCTGTTCTGCGACAAGAGCAGACAGAGATTCTGTGTTTGTGCTAAGCAGGAACACAGATACTGTATCTGTCTTCACTCAGGACAAGCAGTCCCCCCACACAGTTATAAAGAACTCCCTAGGGACACATTTAACCCTTTGATTGCCCCTGATGTTAACCCTTTCCCTGTCAGTGTAATTAGTACAGTGGCCGTGCATAATTGTTTGCGCAAACCAATCAATATACGCTTATTGTTTTTTTTTTACTAAAAATATGTAGTAGAATACATATTGGCCCAAACAATTTTTTTTTATTGGGTGTGTTTTATAACAGATATAGTCCCTGTGATATAGGGAATAACTTTGAATGGTTGTCAGCCAATCATGAGAGCTATTGAACCAGGTCTCTGAAATTCCCATGAAGTCTTATTCCTCTTTATACAGTAGCAGCTCTATTTCTCCCATCTTGTCCACTACATCATGGCATTATGGCATTAGTGGTCTATAAGAAGACATCTGCTATATATGTTTGCTGAGCCTCAGGCTCAGGCTTTGCCTCAACATCGGCTTCTTTGAGCCTGTTACCATTCCCAGCTCCAAGCAGCTCCAAGCTGTCTGACGTCACGCCCGGGAAGTACCATACCTCTCATGTCCACATTGGAGCCCACTCACATTTCCTGTCGGGTTCTCCTCCCTCCTATGGTAAGCCAGCTGACTCACCACCTATCGCCGTGTATTACACCAGCTTGATTCGGCTTCCGCTCCACACACCACCTGGATTGGATTCTTCCCCTCGTTCCATCTGTGGGCACATCATAGAGGACACATGAGGTTTCTATCCACCGCAGCATACCCTTTACCACTCGGCGTATTGCACGCCCCCACAAGGTATCACCATCATAGTGTCAAGCAAGCTGATTGTTGATTGATTGATTATTCATGCAACGGAGGACAGAATTGTTTTTAACACATCGTTTTATGGCAACATTAAATTGACATTTATTGATTGTTTTTTTGCCTTTTTGTCCGCACAAGCCCCAAATAGGACTCTTTATATGGTTGTTTTTATTTCCATATAGTTTTATAACATCCCTCCTGGTGTGTGCTCCCATACAGCTGCTTATTGGGTTCATGTAGGACGCTGAGTGTCACATATATTCCTGTCTTCTGGCGCCAGACTTTTTTGTTGTTTTTTTTTTATACATGTCTGCTACTGAATGTCATTACCTCACCATTACTTTGAGCCCCATTACTTAAGCTAGCTGAAGATTCAAGACACTTGCTTTAACAAAAGGACTATTTGGTTCCCCCCCAAGGTACAGAAATGTTTGGACATTTACTTGGCCCCCATATCACCTAGGAACTCACATATGTATAACATGCCATGATGCATTAAGTAATTGTGCTAAGGTGCTGTAGTGTCAGGAGGTAAAAAGGGAGTAGTCTGACTCCAGAACTGGTCATTCTCCTACCCTTTTCTGATCTGCAGCCATAGACCGTTGGTCAAAGTTGTTAATCTGTTATTTCCCAGGGAACTACTATTGATCATTTATTAGATTGTTCATATAAAGTGTACAGTATAATGCTAACCACGTTTCTTAAATCTGATCTATTTCTGTTGATCCTATTTACTGCAAAATTCAAAGTAAAACATATCTTTGGTTTGCTTCGAACTATTCTGTGTCTCCATCCATATTTCTTGAATGAAGTGTCTGAACCAGTTTTAGAGGTGTCAGGAGACCTGCAAGATCTGGGCAACCATTGTGGTACCGTTTTTATAAGCAGCCCTCAGTGGGGTAGCACTATATATATATATATATATATATATATATATATATATATATATATATATATATATACCGTATATATACATATACACATATTTATAATGTTGACAATTAATTAACAAAAACTGTGCGTATAACAAATATGCCATACACAACATAAAAATCCTCGTGAAATAACAGTGTCAGCCCTAAACCAACAGGTGACACTGATTAGTGCAATAATGACTGGTTATTAGAAATGTCCCAATATATATGTAAAGTGAAAAATCAATGTATTTTCTTTAAACACTCTGCATGCAATCTTGTTTCAAAGTGATACTGTGTTCCTTCACCATAGATAATGAAACATCTTTACCCGAAGTGCTCAAGATAAGTATTGCGCTTACCACAAGTATATGACTTCTTTAATGAAAAAGATAGTCACACAAAGCTTTGACAGGATTGTGCCTGCACATGTAGTGGGATTGACTGGATCTGGGATTATTGCCTCATGCCCGGAATGCAGATAAGGACGGAATACAAAGAGTGCCCATAGCGTAATATTGTTTTATTAAAGATTGAACATATATAAAAAAGATAGCCAAATGGCCTCTTACATTGATAAGTCTGCAGACATGTCAGGTATTTGTCTTGGGGTCCCGCTCGCTATAACTTCCCAGCCGCGGCGTGCACTCCCTCCACCTCTGATACCGCCACAAGCGCCGGGGATAGCGTGGGTATACACGTGACCAGGTACCGCCGCCGACGTACGTTTCGTATATCTTACGTCATCAGGGGGCGCCTGAATATAATTTTTATATAAATATTCTAGGCTAACTATATGACAGGTTCCTTGAGGAAAAGGGGCATATTTATTGCTTAGGAGCTTAAAACAGTTGTAAAGGCAGAAGGTTTTCTATCTTAATGTATTCTATGCATTAAGATAAAAAACATTCTGTGTGTAGCCCCCAAGACTTACCTGAGGCCCATCTCTCTCCAGTGATGTTCACGACTGTCTTAGCCATCTGGGATTCTCCTCCTGATTGGCTGAGACACAGCAGCGGCACCATTGGACATTTCAATTTTAAACAACACAGGCAAAAGCTTAACAAAATTCCAGCTATTGGTTAAAAGAGAGGTGGAAAAAGTAGAAACTATCCATATTATAACATGAATCTGGATAATTTATGTTTAAAGCTCAAATTAACGTTCCTTTCGGTTTAAATTGGCTAAATATATTCCAGGTGCATAAAAAAGGTATGCATAATCATTGTATTAAAAAAAAGGGTCTTTGGAAAGCAGCCACAGCCCAAGTAGAAAAGTATGTCCCCTGCCAGTATGCTGCAGAGTGGTACCCTTGCTCTACTTGGGGAAGCGTTGATCTCTTTGCAGAAGTCCGACCCCCTGCTGAATCAGACCCAGAGCTCTCCATTCAGTGAGGATCAAGATTTATTAGGGGAAATGTCAGGCATCTGCTTCCCCACAGAGAGCAAGGGTTCTACTTTGTGGCTTCTGGCAGAATATGGGCTATTCTACTCAGGCTATAGCAGCTTTAGAAAGTAAATGAACTGTAAAGCAGGCCATACATGGATTGAAATCCAGTCGGTTCAGTAGGAACCGGACAAATGATACTTATAATTATGTATGGCTGTTACCTTTCATCACTCAACCTCTCATTATCCAAATTGTTGGTAAATTCTCACTCAATCAATGCATGCAGTGAACAGTCTGCAGTGCTGATCAGTGTATTCTGACAGCAGGGGAGTAGTACCACTGTCAGAAAACAAGGATACAGCAGGGAGAACTCCTCCATCCATATCAAATGTGGGGATAGGGGAATTGGGTGTATTTTATTTTGATGAATTTGCAATCTATTTAGCCAATTTAAACTGAAGGTTCCATGAGGTTTTACTCCAGACAATCCTCTTCAATTCTCTAGTTCAGGGGTGTCAAACTGGCGGCCCTCTAGCTGTTTCGAAACTACAAGTCCCATCATGCCTCTGCCTGTGAGAGTCAGGCTTGTAACTGTTAGCCTTGCAATGCCTCATGGGACTTGTAGTTTTGCAACATCTGGAGGGCCGCCAGTTTGACACCCCTGCTTTAGTTATAATTATAATGTGGCACTTGCTTATTCCTGTTTCCGTGAACAGGAACACAAACAGGGGCCAGTATACTACTTTTGCAGCTGCACAAGGGCCCTCTGAAATGTAGGGTCCCATTTATAATATATGAGTGCTGGGACCCCACTACTGTCATATAAACATTAACACAACTCACTTCTACTGTAGCTAGCTGTCAATTGATACACACTGAATAAGTATTTTTACTTGGCCAGTATTCTGACCTTCTTGTATGCTCTAGCAGGTTTATTTCCTGCATTGACACCACAGGGAAAGTGAAGGTCTCAAAGAAGTTGTAACCCTAAAAAAAACATGATCTATAGCATAGTGCTTGTGCCATTTAATTTGTCCCATTGTATGATGTATAATACCTGATTGATCCTCCCTGTTCCTGTGTCCCCCTGTGTGTGCTGACCACAGTAATCATGGCTGCGGATCCATGATGCCTCCATCATCCTGCTCTCTACTGTGAGTCTCTCCTCCTCCCTCCCTGCCTGTCAGCTCAGCAGTCTGTTTGAGAGACAATCTCCTCCTCACCCCTCCTAAGGCTATTCTTGCAATGTATTAAAATCTCTGGCATCACCTCTGTTTCAGGCAGATATAAAGCACTGTCTCAATTTTTTTAAATAATATTCTTAAATATCTTCTTGCACAGCTCCACAGTGTGGTCACATGGTATCCCACTGCTGGCCGGCTGACATCAGAGGAGATTCTTAGCCCCTCCCTCTGCTCTTCTTAGATCAGGGAAGGAGAACAGAGGGGGATCATGTTTATATACGATACCCTATGATTAAGTGGCGTGCACAGCCACGATACGCGTGAGGGAAGTGAGCTGTTGGTGACGTCGTCTCCGCTCTCGGCCGGGAGTGGAGAAACTACTGTGTTTGATGTCTGATGTTTGAGATCCTTAACTGAAATGTGAGTGTTTACTATGATTATATTAAAATTATGCTGACGTTTTTACACTATTGTGAGCGTTATTCCTTCCATATGTGCCTTATGGGGAGTCATTGATTCAAATGAAGAGGGGCTTGTACACTGGCTAAGCGCTGCCTTTGTGGAGTGAAGGTGATCTGCAACGCTGCTGCAATTGTAGGGAAAGAGGAGCTGCCATTGGGATTTCACATAAGGCTTACTTTAAGCCTCTTAGAGGTAAGAGGCTGGTGAGACTGGGCACGTGGGGAGTGAAGCACTTTCTGAGCTAGTTCTGAGCACTGCACATTTGGAAAATGTTGTGGACTTTACTTTTTAATTTTTTTTTGCATGTTTGGATTTTTTCCGGAATTTTGGAATTTTGCACTTTTAATGCGTTTTTGCACAATTGCATGATATTTATTTTTATTGTTTACATTGGACTCATTTTGCACATTCAGTGTCGTTTGTTGAATTTATTTTTAATGTATGGATGCACCTGATTAGCACCTATTTAATTTTTTTGCATGTATGGATTTTTGATCCGGAATTTTGGAATTTTGCACCTTTAATGCGTTTTTGCACAATTGCATGAAGATATATATATATATATATATATATATATATATATATATATATATATATATATATATATATATATATATATACAGTATATATATTAATTTTATTGTTTACATTGGACTTATTTTGCACATCCAGTGCCGTTTGCTTGAATTTATTTTCAATGTACGGATGCACCTGATTTGCACTTATTACCTATCATGCACCTTATTGCTTCACATTTTTGAGCACAGAAATTGCATGTGATTTTTCATTTTGGGATTATAGATTATTTATTTACTAATTATTATTCTTAATTAGTGAGCGCCCCAACACATTACCTTTAATTACTGTTATAAGTGTGTGAACACCCAATCATTGTGGCTGTTGCTGTAGTCCATCTTTTATTTAGTATTCAATAGTGTGGTTTGCGCATCTAGTTACCCCCCATTTCAATACAGGAAATTAGATGCTACTGAAACATTAATGATTAATCACCCATGACTTCACCTACTTTACCTATTATTTCCTATCCACTATTTACTTTGAATGGTCAGAGTAACAATGTCAAGCTGCTCAGGGACTTTCCTAATCATTATCTAAAGAGTAAATAGACGAGGCATAGTCATCAGTTTGAAAGTCCCTTCTAAATAATACTAATTTCTACTAATTCCTACTAATTCTGTCTATAATAGCAAAATGGAAGCTGCATGATCAAAATGGAGTTTGTAATGTCAATTATATCCTTACAATCCCTTCTTTTATCCCTGAACAGGGATAAATTATAAAAGAAAATTCTAAGTCCAAGGTACTATCCACAAGAACAAGGGTTGGTCATCTTTGTCCTGTAGAGGGATGCTGCATCTTGAGGGCAACATCACCATTCCCCTGGTAATGATTGTTCGGTTATTGGTTGCAGCTCATATTCGTGTCCACTCTGTATCCCTTGATCATGCAGAAACGACTCTTGTAGATGAAATATGCAAAGAGAACAAACAAAATACCCATCAGTATCACAACACCAACTTTCTTTATCCATAAAAACAATCCACTTAACCATCCTCCTACACCTCCCATTCCCTTAAATGGATTCCATCCTTCCTCTGCTATATTTTTTAGCTTTATGTTGCAGTTCCTTTATTTTATTTAAGTCTTCATCTACTCTGTCTCCATAGCCTGAAATCCAAGTACAACATTTGTTTCCAATGAATTGACAAAACCCTCCTTCTGAGGCTAATAACAACACCACGGCCATAGTGCTGCTGTAAAAAATAGGTTGCATGCTCCACCAGCTTTGAGGCCATGAAGTCATGGATAACAACAGAACTGAATAAAAGTGGGAGGAGAGGCAGTCATGTAACACATCACGATACCGGCAATCACAATGTTCTCTCTCCTTTATTAATCAGAAAGAACCTCTAAGGCCGCGTACAACACGGTCGTTCCAAACCGATGAGAATGGTCCGACGGGCCATTTCCATTGGTTCACCGCTGAAGTGGCCTGATGGCCTGATGTGCGTACACCCCATCGTTCCAAAAACCGATCGGGTCAGAATGCGGTGACGTCAAACACACAACGTGCTGAATAAAACGAAGTTCAATGCTTCCAAGCATGCTTCGACTTGATTCTGAGCATGCGCAGGTTTTGAACCGATGCTTTCTGTACTAACCATCGGTTTGGACCGATCGGGCAGCGGTCCATCGGTTCGATTTTAAAGCATGTTTTAAAATTTTGGACCGAAGGACAACAGACCGATGGGCTATACACACGGTCGGTTTGGACCGATGAGACTGAACCTCGGTCCGTTCTCACTGGTTTTGTCCGACCGTGTGTACACGGCCCTAGAGCTCCATCAGCCACACACAGTGGCCCAAATTTTGTGTTAGGTTGGAAGAGCAGAATTATTAGCAGGATTAATGAGCCCCTAGGCCCCAGTGTTGCTCAATAATATTTTAAAGTTAAAAAATATCAAAAATAATCAAAATACACCCACTAAAACAAAAAAAAAAAGAGAGCAAGAATTCAGGTTTACCTATTACCATGCTGGGTCTTTGTAAAAGCCTAAAGCGGCTTTGTGAGGTCACATTAACATGTAATTATTAATTAGAGAAAAATTATCTTGAATAAAACAAATCCACTTAGCAGCACAAAGACTATGTCCATTACCACATAACACAGCAGAAGACAAACCCACAAGCATCCAGTAACCCCAACCTATTTGAAGTGAGAGCTGGAATATGTAACAAAGATGTTAAATTGTCTCTGCAAATTGCATTGCCTGGCCAGTCAACGTCTCCATTTATGCTGACTAAATTAGAAGAATCACTTAGCAATGTGTATGTGCATTTAGCCCAACACAAATCCAAATGAATTTTTCACTGAGCGCTGCAGTGTTGTCAAGGCTAATTTATAGACGTAATGGCCTGACTGGAACTGCCTTATTAATCACTTTTGCTAATTATGGAAATTGCTCCACGTTTCTTTTTTTTTCTTTCTTAAACCAACAGGGACAGATTATGCAGTCCTGACATTTTTCTGAAAAGTCTACTTTAAAAACAATTAAAGTTTCAATAATTATACTAAGGGACTGGGATTATGCAGTATGTGTTAGTTTGGGAGCACATCAAGATTTTTGCTCTTTAAAACTTAACCAGTTCTATGCTGGAGGGTGCCATGTAATTCCTTATTGATCAGAAATTGCTTAGCTTAGCTGTTCATTAGAATTATAGCCCTGGTTTAGTCTGCTGCATTGAACCAAAAAATAATCAATGGTAAATGGTTTAAAGTTACAAAGCTTCAAGGAAACAAAGCTATTATATTGCAACAAAGGTGGAGGGGCTGTGTTAACTAAGTCATGTTAAAATAAATCTATTTTTCCCAGCTACATTTAGAAACTTATGTACATGGAAATTAGTTAAATAAGCTATTTAAAAAGTGAAACTCTATTCAAAACTTTTTTTTTTTGCCAAAGTGGTTAAAGAAGAACTGCAGTCTGCTCACATAGGGCCTGATCCACAACGAGCGGGCTTAACTTAAATATTCGGATTTAAGTTACACCGCCGCAAAATCTCTACCTAAGTGCCCGATCCACAAAGCACTTACCTAGAAATTTTGAGCGGTGTAACTTAAATCCGTCCGGCGCAAGGCGTTCCTAATCTAATGGGGCGAGTCCCATTTAAATTAGGCGCGCTCCCGCGCCGGACGTACTGCGCATGCTCCCGACGTGATTTTCCCGACGTGCATTGCGCGAAATTACGTTACGCCGGGTAAAAAAAAGTTTGGTCGGGAAAAAAAATTGATGCGGCGGGAAAAAAAAATAAAAAATAAAAATTTGACAGCGTCGCGGGAAAGAAGGGTCTACTTTTACATGGTGTACTAACTTTACACTTTGTAAAAGCAGCCCTAATTTTGCGATGGCAAACTAATACTTACGGAGAAAAAACGAAGTGTAAAAGCTTCGTGGATCTCCGTAAGTGCTAATTTGCATACCCGACGCTGGATTTTGCCGAGAAATGCCCCCAGCGGCGGCTGCGGTACTGCATCCTAAGATCCGACAGTGTAAGTCCCTTACACATGTCGGATCTTCTGCCTATCTATGTGAAACTGATTCTGTGGATCAGTTCCATAGTTCGAAACAGGGATACGACGGCGCATCAGTAGATACGCCGGCGTATCCCTTTTGTGGATCAGGCCCATAGTTTGTAATAAAAACCTCTTTGCCATTTTGAAGTTTCCCTCCAACCACTTTGCATATTATGTAATATGTACTGTGATTCTGTACTTGCCAATTATGCTGCAGAAATCTCCCTCCACTGAGTCTGGCTGCAGCCATTTTAACTGTGGGCCGCTGAAGCTGCTGTCTGTTCACTTCCTCGATTTACACAGCCACGCATAGACACACCTCCAGCTCTGCAGCTCTCATTTGCCCTCTTATGACTCATCCCCCCCTCCCTTCCTGGCAAACTCTCTCAGGAGAGTGAGAGAGAGAGAGCTCTGCATGATGTCATAAGCCTGGGCTGTTTATCAGACAAGAAACAGGAAGTGGGCTGTATAAGGTATTTACTGGCAGAAAAAAAAATGTTTTACTACTGAGTAGAATTATAGGGGTCTGATAATGTTGAGTATATATATATATATATATATATATATATATATATATATATATATATATATGACTATCACTTTAAGAATTTGTAATACACTTTTTTGCTTCTTTTTGGACACATGCCTCGCACACGACCGGTTTTCCCGACGAAAAAACTGCCATTTTTTAGATTGGTCAGGAAAACCGGTCGTGTGTATGCTCCATATCGGTTTTCCCGACGAGAAAACTGTCCGCGCAAAGCAATTTCAAAACGAAGCATGCGCAGTACGTTCGGTGTGGGAACGCGCCTAATTTAAATGATACACGCCCCATTTAAATTAGGCGGGCTTGCGCCGGACGGATTTACGCTATGCCGCCGCAAGTTTACAGGCAAGTGCTTTGTGAATCAAGCACTTGCCCATAAAACTTGCGGCAGTGTAACGCCGCCGGAATTCTACGTGAATCTGGCCCGATGTTTTTAAGTCAGAGACACTTCCTTCTTCACTGCAGTGTATACAATAAAGCACCTACTTATATTTTACAAAAAAATCACTGGCGCTCAATGGGAAATAACTAATATCCCATGAAATACTTGAAACCCTCGTATGGGCTGAGAACAGTCCGTGCTGCAGAGATCCGGATACCCTGAAGTACCACAAATACACAAATACACAAAAAGGAAAACTCTGCGCTCCTGAAAGTTCACCAATTGTAAATCCACTTAATGTTTGTGAAGAAAAAAACATACATTAACACTTTAATTTTCGGAAGATCCAGTCCTTTATATGGTTAAAAAAGGGAAAGTTTCCACAATGTACACAATATAATAAAAAAAGTATAAAAAAAACTTTCCCTTTTTTAACCATATAAAGGACTGGATCTTCCGAAAATTAAAGTGTTAATGTATGTTTTTTTCTTCACAAACATTAAGTGGATTTACAATTGGTGAACTTTCAGGAGCGCAGAGTTTTCCTTTTTGTGTATTTACTTATATTTTACAAAGATCTAGGTCTACTATCTCATCAGAAAAGGGTCTTGTTTGGAGACTCCCTAACCTGATTTAACATTACCGAAAGTTAAAACAACAAGAGCAGACGATTTAATAGATGGAAAGTTAAAAAAATTACTGAAGTTACGTTTTAAAATAGATGTAAACCTTAAATGAATGATATTTAGTTTGCCTAATCAATGAGTATCATAAGAATCGCAATTTTTTTATGAAATACTGTTTTCACCTTTTTCTTCATCCTTTGCAGCAGCCTCTTCCTGCCTACAGTGGTGACTGTAAATATTTCCCAAGATAAGTTTACTAAAGGTGGCAACAATGGACCATACCTGTGTAATGTCCATTCAAACATCCACTTGCAGTCTACTTTGAACAGTGCGACAAACATCTTTGAACGGCAATTGCGTGGTCATACAACACTGTACCCAAATACAATTTTTATATATTTTTCCCACAAATTTCTTTTGGTGGTATTTGATCACCTCTGCGTTTTTTATATTTTGTTATAAAATTTTGCAAACAGGTAATTTTTCTCCTTCATTGATGTACGCTGATAAGGCTGCACTGATGGGCACTGATAGGCACATGTAGGCTGCATTTATGGGCACCGATTAAGGCAGCACTGATGGGAACTGATAGGCAGTACTGAGGGGCACTGATAGGTGGCACTGATGGATGGCACTGAAGGGCACTGATGGGCGGAAGTGATGGGCACTGGTAGGTGACACTGATAGGCAGCACTGCTAGGTGGTACTGATAAGGCACTGATTGGCACCACTGGTGGGCACTGATAGGTGCCACTCGTGTGCATTGATAGGTGGCACTGATTGCTGGCACTTATGGTTCAGAAGGGGGGAAGGAGGAGGACCAAAGAGGAAAAATAGGAAGAAGGAAAGGAGAAAAAGAAAAAGAAAAAATGGGGGGAGAGAGGAGGGGGGAGGTTTAAAGTGGAAACACGAGGATAGCACTCACATGGGCCACATCTGTAATTATATTAGGGAAGAAACAATATCAAGCAAGTGGACATTGATGGTCAGACTTTCAGGCCAATGAAGTATGATTTTGTAAAAAAAATATATAGTTTAATGGCATATAAATTAATTGAACAAGATATACAGAAGATAAAAATAAATACAAAAAATAATATTGATTAACAGCAAATGACCACTGTACATTCCTCGGAAGTCGCCAACGCACGTTTCGCCGTGGGGCTTCTTCAGGGCGAAGGTGAGGAATACAAATTTAGCAGAGAGATAGAGACTTATATGACTGATGGTCCTCTGGCGGATGCATCCATGGGGCATATAAGACACAGGTGGAGACAAACAAGTCAAGAAATAAGCTTCAGTAAAGGTTTTCACATGTCGAGAATCTTGGGTTGACCGAAAGGGTCAAAAATAGAAATCCAGGGATTGGAAATTATACACCACAGGGAGAGTTGTAACTCTAACGTAGACTATTTCTATAAGGTCCTGGGCAAACTGGGACAGCAGATGGCAGCAAAGCAGCAGTGTAAGGGAGCTTTCACAAGGGGACCCTTACTTAACAGCATTTGCAGAGGGCATTAGTAAAGGCCATACAACTGATTGCAGCAATGCGTCTGTGTCCCAGGGTGTACACACGGTAACACGGTGTTACCGTGTGTACACCCTGGGACACAGACGCATTGCTGCAATCAGTTGTATGGCCTTTACTAATGCCCTCTGCAAATGCTGTTAAGTAAGGGTCCCCTTGTGAAAGCTCCCTTACACTGCTGCTTTGCTGCCATCTGCTGTCCCAGTTTGCCCAGGACCTTATAGAAATAGTCTACGTTAGAGTTACAACTCTCCCTGTGGTGTATAATTTCCAATCCCTGGATTTCTATTTTTGACCCTTTCGGTCAACCCAAGATTCTCGACATGTGAAAACCTTTACTGAAGCTTATTTCTTGACTTGTTTGTCTCCACCTGTGTCTTATATGCCCCATGGATGCATCCGCCAGAGGACCATCAGTCATATAAGTCTCTATCTCTCTGCTAAATTTGTATTCCTCACCTTCGCCCTGAAGAAGCCCCACGGCGAAACGTGCGTTGGCGACTTCCGAGGAATGTACAGTGGTCATTTGCTGTTAATCAATATTATTTTTTGTATTTATTTTTATCTTCTGTATATCTTGTTCAATTAATTTATATGCCATTAAACTATATATTTTTTTTACAAAATCATACTTCCTTGGCCTGAAAGTCTGACCATCAATGTCCACTTGCTTGATATTGTTTCTTCCCTGATTGCTGGCACTGTTATGCACTGGTGGGCACTGATTCGTCTCACTGTGGGCACTGGCAGGTGGCACTGGCAGGCGGCACTGATGGGTAAAGATGATATAGCTGTGCATCTTCCTCTTCGGGACTGATGTCCCTTACACAGAAGCTGGTGATCAGCATTTTTTTTCTCCTCACGCTATCAACATTAAGAGAAAAAAAAAGAATACCGATCTTCTGTTTACATCATGTGGTCAGCTGTCATTGGCTGACAGCTGATCACGTGGTAAGGGGACGGGATCGTGAACACCCGAGTCTCATTGACTCAATTATCACAGCGCGCCCCGCGCATCAAATCTATTGATGGCCTCCCTGCAAAGTAGGTCCGTGCTGTAACCATCATTCGGCTATAGCGCGGATCTAAAGGGGTTAAAGGGTTAGTTCACCTTTACCAAAAAACTGCCTATGCAGATAAGGTGTGTCTAAAGATAAAAACAAGTTGAATAATGCCCTTGTTATAGGTGTAAGCCATTGATGACCTCTTAGTCAGACTGGAAAGCTTCTAGAATGCTGCTAAAAAAAACTAGCTTTTATTGTTCATTTTCACCATCACAGTGTGATGGAGCAAAATAAAATGTCTATGTTATCTTTCTCTTTTAACCACTCAAATATTGCTTTCCTTTCTTTTATTATTTTATTTATTTTCTTTCTTGTTGCGATGTGTATGTGTATGTATATATATGTGTATACATGTATGAGTGTGTGTATATATATATATATATATATATATATATAATGTATACCGTATTTTTCGCCATATAAGACGCACTTTTTCTTCCCCAAAACTGGGGGGGGGAAGTTGGTGCGTCTTATATGACGAATACACATTTTGCCTGCATTAAAACTGCATGTACTGCGGGCTGTGGGGACTTCTCTGACCCCCCCTGCACGGCCAGGCTGTGTGTGTTCGGGCTTCCCTCTCCCTCCTGTAGCGCGCCTTGCCCCCCCCCTCCTGACAGTCTAACCACGTGCTGCCCTGGCTGAGCTGAGCTGAGCTTACTTTTACTCCATCAGTGCGGGCTGTGCCTCCCCATGTCTCCCCAAGCAGACGTACGGTAATCCTTGCTGGGCAGTGGACAGCCTCAAAGGCAGCACAGGAAAAAAAAAAACACGGCTCTGAAATACACCCCCCATCAGCCGCTTCTACTAGCTTAGGAGGGGGTGTGTTACTGCTATGGAAGTGCAGGGACTTTTTTCTCATTTTCGGGCGCATGCGCACTGCATCCTGCGCTGATGCAGTTGCTTATTCTCCTTCCCTGGCGGAGTGATCTGCATCTGTAGTCGGCCCGTAAGAGAGTGTGAGGCAGACAGCTGACAGGATTCTGAGGCAGAGGAAGAATTTGCCAGGTGTGACTTTATAATTAAATACCTTACAAAGTGCACTGTACATTCCTACTACGGTATATCAAAGCAGATAGTAGGTTCTCTCTCAGTGTGTTACTTGACATGGCTGTTGGGTTTTGATTTTGTAGCTAATTGGTCATAAGTTAACAAGGTCAGCACCCTACAGCCATGTCATGTAACACACTGTAACAGTGCCATGATAGTGTGCCTGTGTGTTATTAAGCTGATGATTTTAAACTCCCTGTGTTGCATTTTGCTGAGTGGAGTGGGATGATGACAGGTTGGTGTAAAAAAAAAAACTATCTGTCCATTTACACCTGACTGCCCTCCAATTCAATCCGCTAGATGGAGGGGAACAGATCCATTTCCGTTTTGTTTAGCGGATCGGATTGGAGGTAGGCAGGCAGTGCCATTAATTGTCACCACTGTGCCATGCCATCAAACGCAGCCACTGTGCCATTAATTGTCACCACTGTGCCATGCCATCAAACGCAACCACTATGCCATCAATTGTCACCACTGTGCCATGCCATCAAACGCAGCCACTGTGCCATCAATTCGCACCACTGTGCCATGCCATTAAACGCAACCACTATGCCATCAATTGTCACCACTGTGCCATGCCATCAAACGCAGCCACTGTGCCATCAATTCGCACCATTGTGCCATGCCATTAAACGCAGCCACTGTGCCATGCCATCAAACACAGCCACTGTGCCATGCCATTAAACGCAGCCACTGTGCCATGCCATCAAACGCAGCCACTGTGCCATGCCATTAAACGCAGCCACTGTGCCATGCCATCAAACGCAGCCACTGTGCCATCAATTCGCACCACTGTGCCATGCCATCAAACGCAACCACTATGCCATCAATTGTCACCACTGTGCCATGCCATCAAACGCAGCCACTGTGCCATCAATTCGCACCACTGTGCCATGCCATTAAACGCAGCCACTGTGCCATGCCATCAAACGCAGCCACTGTGCCATTAATTGTCACCACTGTGCCATGCCATCAAACACAACCACTATGCCATCAATTCGCACCACTGTGCCATGCCATCAAACGCAGCCACTGTGCCATGCCATCAAACGCAGCCACTGTGCCATGCCATTAAACGCAGCCACTGTGCCATGCCATCAAACGCAGCCACTGTGCCATCAACTCGCACCACTGTGCCATGCCATTAAACGCAGCCACTGTGCCATGCCATCAAACGCAGCCACTGTGCCATCAATTGTCACCACTGTCCCATGCCATCAAACGCAACCACTATGCCATCAATTGTCACCACTGTGCCATGCCATCAAACGCAGCCACTGTGCCATCGATTCGCACCACTGTGCCATGCCATTAAACGCAGCCACTGTGCCATGCCATCAAACGCAGCCACTGTGCCATTAATTGTCACCACTGTGCCATGCCATCAAACACAACCACTATGCCATCAATTGTCACCACTGTGCCATGCCATCAAACGCAGCCACTATGCCATCAATTCGCACCACTGTGCCATGCCATTAAACGCAGCCACTGTGCCATGCCATCAAACGCAGCCACTGTGCCATTAATTGTCACCACTGTGCCATGCCATCAAACGCAGCCACTGTGCCATCAATTCGCACCACTGTGCCATGCCATTAAACAAAGCCACTGTGCCATTAATTGTCACCACTGTGCCATGCCATCAAACGCAACCACTATGCCATCAATTGTCACCACTGTGCCATGCCATCAAACGCAGCCACTGTGCCATCAATTCGCACCACTGTGCCATGCCATTAAATGCAGCCACTGTGCCATGCCATTAAACGCAGCCACTGTGCCATTAATTGTCACCACTGTGCCATGCCATTAAACGCAGCCACTGTGCCATCAATTCGCACCACTGTGCCATGCCATTAAACGCAGCCACTGTGCCATGCCATCAAACGCAGCCACTGTGCCATGCCATTAAACGCAGCCACTGTGCCATGCCATCAAACGCAGCCACTGTGCCATCAATTCGCACCACTGTGCCATGCCATCAAACGCAGCCACTGTGCCATGCCATCAAACACAGCCACTGTGCCCTTTGTCACTGCTGTGTCCTTTAATTGTCACCACTGTGCCCTTTAATTGTCGCCGCTGTGCCCTGTAAAGTGCCCCTCCCCCCCCCGCCCGGCACTTACAGTACCTTTACTGGAGTCAGCCATCCATGTCCCTTGATGTCTTCTACCGCCCTCGATGATGGACCAGGGGCGGAGTTGAGGGTGGGGCTGCAAAAGGGGCCCCGCCAGGTAGGCTGTACGGGGCCCCATGATTTCTATCAGCGGCCTTGACTGTATCAATCCACCATATGCTGCCCTGAAATGTCTGCACGTCTGCCCCTCCTGCTCCATACGTTCCGCCTCCTCCGGCCAATGTTTACTGGGCTCTGCTCCACCCCACTCCTACTTGATTTGATGCCCATGATTGATGGGCAGAAGAATTGATCCGCCAAAGCTCTGCCCCCGAATCCCAGGGGGAAGACACCGCCCTCCCTACCTCCGCCCCCACTTCGCCTACCACTCTATTGGATGCCCATGATTGATGGGCAGAAGAATGGCTCCACAAGAGCACCAAATGAAATATGGCTGGATAAGAGAGCACCAGATGAAATATAAGGGGGGGAGGGGAAATGAAGAACATATTGATAATATTGACAGTTCTTTCATTTCTGCATTTCTTGCAGAAAATTACCGTTACCTCCTTTTCAAGATGTCTAAGCAGAAGAGACTGGCATATAAAGTTGCTTTCAAGCTGGAAGTAATCAAATTTGCTAAGGAGCATGGAAACAGAGCAGCGGAGAGACACTTCGGGCCACCTCCAACTGAGAAAATGATAAGGGAGTGGAGGAAACAGGAGGATCAGCTCCAAAAGTTGGATAAAAGCAAGCACACCTTACGTGGACCAACTGCAAAGTGGCCAGAGTTAGAGGTAGAAGTGAAGGAGTGGATCACACGTCACCGGCAAAATGGACTTTTTGTCTCAACAAAAATGATAATCTATGAGGCCAAACGCATTGCTGTGGAGAAAGGCATCCAGGATTTCACCGGATCACCATCGTGGTGCTATAGATTCATGAAGAGATCTGGCCTTTCTATGCGCACCAAAACCAGAATTGCACAGAAAATGCCAAAGGAATACGAAACAAAGATTCTGTCTTTTCATAAGTTTGTTATTGATGCGAGGAAGAAGAATAACTTTGAAATTAGCCAGATTGGGAACATGGATGAAGTCCCGCTAACGTTCGATGTGCCATCTAACAGAACCATAGATAACAAAGGAGCCAAAACCATAACCGTAAAAACCTCAGGGCATGAGAAAACCCACTACACGGTTGTGTTGTCCTGCTGTGCAGATGGTACCAAACTGCCTCCGATGTTGATCTTTAAAAGGAAAACATTCCCAAAAGAAACAATTCCACGGGGAGTCGTCGTGCACGTTCATGATAAAGGGTGGATGGACGAAAATGGCATGAGGCTGTGGATTGACAAAGTGTGGTCCAAACGTCCTGGCAGGCTTCTGAAGAAATCTTCCTTGTTGGTGCTTGACCAGTTCAGAGCGCACATTACGGAAACTACTAAAAAGAACTTTAGCCCTGGTTCACACTGGGTACGATTTGGAACGATTTGAGATGCGATTTGACATGTCAAATCGCATCTCAAATCGGCGTCAATTGTCAGCAATGGCACTGTCCTAATCAGTGCGACGCCGCATCTGCGATTTCAAAAAGTAGTTCCTGTACTACTTTTTGCGATTTTGGGCCGCGATTTACATTAAATTGCGGCCGAAATCGCGGCAAAATCGCGCATTTTACCGCGATTTTGAATTTGCAGCAGTGTGAACCTAGGCTAAAGGAAGTTAAGACCCAAATAGCGGTGATTCCTGGTGGTCTTACCAGCCAGCTGCAACCTCTGGACGTTTCTATTAACAAACCGTTGAAAGTTCTGATGCGAGAGGAGTGGAACACCTGGATGGCAGCTGGGAACCATGATCTGACGCCTACTGGGCGGATGAAGAGGCCCACTATCACACAAGTGTGTGAATGGGTTAAAAGGTCATGGGACTCCGTGAAGGAGGACATTGTTGTAAAATCCTTCAAGAAGTGTGGCATTAGTAATGCCTTGGATGGAACAGAAGACAACGTCTTATTTGACACCAGTGAGGAAGAAAGTGATGACAATGACTGCGTGGATCTGTCCTTCCTCATTTCTGATAGCAGCGAAGAAGAGGAATTGTTGGGGTTCGAATAAAAACATTACAGCCTTATTTTTGTTACTTTCACTGTTTACTGACTTTACTGACTGTTAATGAGATTAAAGATAGTTCTTTATATGTTACATGGTTGACATAAAATTGTTCTTAAACTGCTGTTAACTTTATACAGTTGATATAAAATATTTTACTACAGTATTTGGTTCAGAATCTTTTTTTTTCTAGATCTTCCTCCTTTAAAATTGGGTGCGTCTTATATTCCGGTGCGTCTTATACGGCGAAAAATACGGTATGTGTATTTCAGTATTCACGTGAGAAACATTAGTATTATTTTCCTTGAATGAAAGTCATGACAGAGTTAATCCTCCCAGAGTGAAGTTGAAAAACAGCTGCCAATTAACTACTACTTCTCCCTCCACCGACCGAGCAAAAGAATATGGCGACTGAGTGTGAAGCCTCGTGGTCAAGAACAGATGTAATAAGAGAAGACCATATGAATGAGCCAATCAGATGCACCCATATGTGATGACGTTTGCTTATGTCACTTTGGCTATAAAAGCTGTAACCTTAAAGTGGAAGTTCACCCAAAATTTTTTTTTTTTAACATTAGATTGAGGCTAATTTTACTAAGCAGAAGCGGGTGTGTTTTTTAAAATGAATGCAGTACTTACCGTTTTAGAGATCGATGTTCTCCCGCCGCTTCCGGGTATAGGCTGCTGGACTGGGCGGTCCTATTTGATTGACAGCCTTCCGACGGTCGCATACAGCGCGTCACGAGTTCCCGAAAGTAGCCGAACATCGGTGCGCAGGCGCCGTATAGAGCCGCACCGATGTTCGGCTTCTTTCGGCAACTGGTGACGCACTGTATGCGACCGTCGGAAGGCTGTCAATCAAATAGGAACGCCCAGTCCCAAAGATCATACCCGGAAGCCACGGAGAACATCGATCTCTAAAACGGTAAGTACTGCATTCATTTAAAAAAAAACACCCAATTCTGCTTAGTAAAATTAGCCTCAATCTAATGTTAAATTTTTTGGGGGTAAACTCCCGCTTTAAAAAAAGGGTTTCCTGTTGGAGATGATGATGGAGACTGAAGCAGTGTGATATTTATTCTACATACATGCTCACATCATCATAGATTTGTCTCAGCGGCAGAATAGAACATGTTCCCTGGAATTGGACCAGGGAAAAATCTATTACAATTTGGCTACCGAAAGTGGACTTTGGACTGTGAGCCAGAAGTTGCTGACCTGGATGTGGCGGTCTGCGAATTAAGGAGCACCTGGTGCGGAACAAATCCTGATGAACTTTGAAACACGGTAAGAGAAGTGTGTTTTACTCCTTACCTGTGTTATTCCGCCTAGACGTCCTTGTTTCGCTCACGGTTTGTCTGCTGCTTCTAGGCCACGAAAAGACGGGTAATTTCTTGTCCAAAGTCGATTTAATGAGAACCTGTCGACCTATTCTGCCGGCTGATATGTTATGTTATGTTGTGTGTTGACTTGAATGTGGCTATTTCAGCAGATGTCTGTATGAGAAGGGGGTGACACAGTTACCTTGTCAGCCTTTTTGCAGAGATTGATTCAGAGAGGGTGAATAGTAAGAGTCACAGATACCTTGTCAAGTCTTTGTTGAAAAACGCTGGTTCAGAGATGGTGTACAAAAATTATATATATAGATATGTAATATAGAGACACAGATACCTTGCCGATTTTGGTTCAGAGACGGTGTGGAGTCATATCTGTGTATATAATAATGACCTCCATACAGACAGAGGGGCTGAAATAGCATGTCATATTCTTACTGTGTGTATAGTTTAATGTTTGTTAATATCATAGTATACTGTGAATCTTACAGTTTATTTTTGGGAAAGAAGCAAACACGCAGGCTAGGCTTTTCCCCCTCCCCTCCCTCCCTCCTTTTCTTGCACAGGAGAATTCCTAAACATATATTGGGATTGCTGGGTTAGGAGAATCAAATTTCACTCCCACCTTCTCCTATTGCTGGGGGCTGTGTGCCTCTAAATTCCAAGATGTAACGATTTACCCTATGTATGCTGGGGGCTTGTGCTCCTTTTGAAAAAAAAAAAAAGGAAATGGTTGTTAAAAGAAAGACAGACTGCAGCTGTTTCTTTTATATATATATATATATATATATATATATATATATATATATATATATATATATATATATATATATATATGAGAAAAAGTTCAAGATTTGCTGCACTTAAAATCGTTTTATTTTTCAAATCTTCTCGTAAAGGTTACATACCAGAGTATTCAGACATGGATGTGCGTTTCGGGCTTACATGCTATCGCCCTTCTTCAGATCAAGTCAGAACATATCTAACAATTTCATCAAAGTCATGTCATTTTTTTTAGACTGACACTGGGATTGCTCCTGGAGAATTTTGAGGCTGTGGCCAGCTGGATTAACCATTTTTTGTATCTATGGTGTGAAATACTTGAAATTACCTTGTGTGAATTTGATCTGATTAGTAAGCAATTAACCATGTAATTGATTCCATATGTGATGTAATGTGTGAAGTGTTTAAAATCACATGACTTTGATGAAATTGTTAGATATGTTCTGACTTGATCTGAAGAAGGGCGGTAGCATGTAAGCCCGAAACGCACATCCATGTCTGAATACTCTGGTATGTAACCTTGTATAAAATGATTTTAAGTGCAGCAAATCTTGAACTTTTTCTCTTATATATATGGTCGGTGGGAAGACCTGTTTGTTGGCACTCGTTATATACCATGTGCTGTTCTCCTCCATTGCCTTGTGAATATATATATATATATATATATATATATATATATATAAAGAGTTTAACTGTTTCACACCCCAGCAACTGATGTTAAACCTGGGTGTAAATTTGATTCAGAAGAATGGAGTTTTTAGTAACTCAAAATTACAAAACTACACTAATTTGTATCGTCTTATCAGTCAGATTGTGTCCTCTCCGATTTGATGGAGCCCTGACTGTAGTTCGCACTGAGTTCCGGGCCAACTTGGTTCCCTACCTTTATATTCACTTCCCTCTTGCCACTTATGCCACTTCCACTTGCCCCTTATGCCCCAGCCATCTCAGCTGAGAAAGCCTCACATGAGCAGTTCACTGTGGCTGACATTACTAATGCTTGCTTTGAGCCAGTTAACCAGATGGTGAAATGTGACCCACGACATGATAAATATATGGCTTGCTGACTGTTGTACTGGGTGGTGATCTGGCCATCGTTCAAAATGCTGTGTGCATGCTGAGCAACACCACTGCTATTGCAGAGGCATGGGCTCTGCCCGAATGCAGTTTTATGTTGGAAGTCCTTCCTCTTGCAAACAGGCCTTACCCCAGCCTATAACCCCTGCCCAGTATTGAACTACCCCATGTGCCCAATATTGAACGCAGATGGCATCCTTTACTGCCCACCGGCCATTGCCCATAAAGGATTCTGTATTCTGTAACCCAACAAACCCTGCTACTCTCCTTCCTTTTATCCAAGGGGGGAATCATGACAAGTTTCTGGACAAAACAGGAAGAAGAGAATGGCGCAGACCTACCTGCTCCTACCCTAGATGAACATGATTGCTTTGAACTCATGAAGGTGGAAACCACTCATCTACCCTCTGTCCTGGATCCCCCGATACCAATGCCTCAACTCACCTTGTATGTTGATGGCTCCAGATTCAGATATGGGGTACCTGAGGTGATATAGAGTGATCAAGGCCCTGCGTTAACTGCTACAGTTACAAACGAAATATGGCAGGCCCTAGGTACCACATTAGCATTTCACACACCTTACCACCCTTAGGCCCCATACTCACGAGCAAACATGTCTGCTGAAACTGGCCCGCAGGCCAGTTTCAGCAGACATGTTTGCTCGTGTGTGGGCGCGAGCGGGCCGAATTCCAGCAAACATTTGCCCGCCGGGCCTTTTCCCAGCAGACAAATATTCCTGGACTTGTTTTAAAACAGTCCGCTGGAATTCTGCCCGCTCGGACATGTACGGTCGTCAGTACAGACCTACCGTACATGTCCAGGCGCCCGCCGTCCCTCGCATGCGTCGAATGACTTCGACGCATGCGTGGAAGCATTTTAAAGGCGGGCCGCCCACGTCGCCGCGTCATTGTCGCGGCGACACCGCGTCATCGACGCGGCGACACCGCGGACACGCCCCGCGTATTGTTTACGCGCGGACTTCTGTACGATGGTGTGTACAACCATCGTACAGAAGCCCTCTGGCAGACATGTATGGTGAAAACGGTCCGACGGACCGCTTTCACCATACATGTTTGTCCGTGTGTACCCGGCCTTAGAGTAGTGGGAAAGTGGAAAGAATGAACCAGACACTTAAAACCTGAATGCTAAAAATGGCCAAGGACACAGGTATGTCCTGGCCAGAAAGCTTGCCAATAGCCTTATTCGGTGTACGGTATTCCCCAAGGGGGAAGCATTCTTTATCCCCTTTTGAAATCTTGTTTGGAACAGCCCCAAGATTAGGTTGTTATTACCCAAAACAGTTGCAATTACAGTCTAATACTTTGATAGATTATGTGACCGCTCTTGCAAAAGAATTAACTAATATCCATGTACGAGTATTTTCTTCCATTCCAGATCCTGATCTAGATACCGGTAATCACAGCATTCTCCCTGGTGACTGGGTGATGGTTAAGAAGTTCCTCCGAAAACATTCTCTGGAGACAAGATATGATGGTCCAGGCTCCAATCCCTGAGGACAGTGCACCACCCGCATCAGAATGAAATTATATATATTTTTTCTTATAGCAACTGTACACAGGAGGTGGCTATCAAACAAGTAGATGGTGTAACATAATTCTGGTATAATTCATCAGACACACATGTAGCTAGCCTTATATTTGATTACTGTATTACACTCTCCTTCCCTCCATTAGACTGGCAGTGTAACATGTTCCCGGCCGCTTATCACCTCTGGAACTATATATATATATATGTGACATAGGCGATGATTGTGACCACTGGGAATCTGTGGGTTGGAATACAGGTGATGACTGGGGATATAGTCACAAAAAAATTAAATAGTGATGTTGCGCTCCCTCACGAAATAACATATAAACCTAGATATATGAATGTAGAGAGAATAAATTATATAAAATTATATAAATAAATATATAAAGTGCTGCTGTGCTGCAAACAAGTGACTACAGGTGCAATGATATAAAGTCCAATGATAACTAGAAAATGCATTTCCTGCAGAAAATGCGTGGGAATGCTGAATAGCTGAATTGCTAAGCCCACACCAAAGCCATTCACCATAACCACTACACTATCTTTAGGACATACAAGCAGTGTTCCTTCAGTACTTATAAAGCCTCTTTTTGATCATTAAAGGGGTTGTAAAGGTAAAACAATTGTTCCCTAAATAGCTTCCTTTACCTTAGTGCAGTCCTCTTTCACTTACCTCATCCTTCCGTTTTGCTTTTAAATGTCCTTGTTTCTTCTGAGAAATTCTCACTTCCTGTTCTTCTGTCTGTAACTACACACAGTAATGCAAGGCTTTCTCCCTGGTGTGGAGAAAGACTCTTGAGGGGGGAGGGTGCGAGCAGGATGCCCACTAACACACAGCTCCTTTCTCTATCTGCAAAGTAGAGAGTGTCCTGACTTGCCTGGTCGCCCCCTCCCCCCTCAAGAGGTTTTCTCCACACCAGGTAAGTGAAGGAGGACTGCACTGAGGTAAAGAAAGCTATTTAGGGAAAAATAATTACCATTACAACCCATTTAATCCCCACACCTAATGAGTGAGAGAACCCTTCAAACAGACCTTAATAAATCCACAACAGTACATGCTATGCTACTTCACCGTTAGAGACATACGGCCTTTGTGAACGTATCGGTATGAAATTTATGTTGATAAACTTAGAAATGTGGGCATGTCAGCGATTTAAAAAAGAGGTTCTCTGTGCGTTTCACTGGGAAATCTGAAGAATTTTTTACATGACAGTCAATGGAAGAAAATGTGGAACACTTGTCATTTGGAAGCTCATCCAGCCAAAATTAAAAGGTGTATCACAAAACTGAGCACATTGCCTGAAACCAGACAAAAATACCTACGCTTTGATGTATACTGTAAATTGTGTATGACAAGTAGATCTTGTGGGCGTGAGAGCAATTTGTTCCCTCTCTATAAAGATATTTTTTTTTAAAGCTCTCTGCTCTAGCGATGACATCATCCACTCTAACCCAGCTCCATAGAAACACTGTATAATCGATAACATTTTCTGAAAAAATCACTAAACTTAAACTGCTTTTTCACAAAAACTGTAAAAGATATTAAACTGAAAAGTCATAGCCGGATAGCTGAATATTTTGTGAACGTTTTAAAGTTTGTTTGGTGTCTGTAGGTGAACGTATGAAGGAGCTAAAAAAAATTGTAGCCGGAGAATGTTTTAAGGATTTGAAGTATGCTTTCATTGACTTCAATGTTAAAAAAAGTGTCTAAAAGCTTAATATGGACCCAGGTGCAATGCAATAATAAATATGTAAACGGTAGAAGCCGCCAAACTACCTTTAGAAGTCTATGGGAGAAATCAAAAGTCTTAATTTTAAAGGTTAATATGCAAGTTTTTGTCATAAAAAGTGTTTGGGGACCTGAGTCTTGCCCCAGGGGACATGTATCAATGCAATTTTTTTTTTTTAAATGGCTGTTTTTTTCGGGAGCAGTGAATTTAATAATGCTTAAAGTGAAACAATAAAAGTGAACTATTCCTTTTAATTTCATACTTGGGGGGTGTATAGTATGCCTGTAAAATAGCGAATGTTTCCCGTGGTTAGAACTGTCCCTGCACAAAATGACATTCTGAAGGAAGAAAAGTCATTTAAAATCACTCGCGGCTATAATGAATTGTCGGCTCTCGGCAATACATAGAACAATCATTGCTATAAAAAAAAATGTGGGGGTCCCCCCAAATAAAATTACCAGGCCCTTCAGGTCTGGTATGGATTTTAAGGGGAACTCTACCCCAAATTTTTTAAAAAATTGCGTGCAGTTCCCCCAAAAATCCACACCAGACCCCCGGTGGTTGTGTGGGTCTGCGGGCGGGGGCTTATCGGAATCTGGAAGACCCCTTTAACAAAGGGGACCCCCAGATCCTGCCCCCCCTGTGTGAAATGGTAATGTGGTACAATGTACCTCTACCATTTTACAAAAAAAATGTGTCAAAAATGTAAAAATAGCCGGTTTTTGACAATTCCTTTATTAATGTCTTCTTTCAGCGCTTCTTCTCCCATCTTCTTCTTTTCTGCATTTGGGTTTATTCTTCCATCTAGTTCTTCCTCTGTTTCTTCCTTCGGTCTTCTCAACCGCATCTTGCACCGGCTTCTTCTTCCTCGCTTGGTTTCCGGGCCACCCGCTTCCAATTGAAGTTCCCGCCGTGTGACGCTTCTGTTCTTATGACAGTTCTTTTATGACTGAGGACGTGGCGTCACTCGGTGACCCCACCCCCCTCTGACACCACGGAGAAAGCCATAGGGAAGTCCCCGTGAAGTACATGTGTGTCAGAGGGGGCGGAGTCACCAGGGGACACCAGGGCGTGATGTCCTGTGTGCTGGCCACTGCTTTCCGAGAACCACATATGCACATATCCAATACACGGTGGTCGCGCATCTACATACAGGAACCCAATTTTAGGGAAAGTGATAGTAAAGCAGATGCAGATTTCCAGGATTGGACTAACAAATGTTTCTAGTGAAAGGCAACTGGTGTTTTCTATTAAAAAAGGGCTAAATGGGCCATTGACATGCATCACAGTTGATCTGAGGAATGTGTCTTTGCAAAATTAAACTAAATGAAATCCTTTCTTATTTTTGCTTGGGGCTAGAGTACAGAGGGATTAAAAGTCTGCTCATTTTTTGGGGATGTCTGCACCCCTGATAGGGTGAAGACACCTCCCAAATTTTGTCACTTTCTACTTCAAATTCATTCACTTCCTGTCACATAGCCAAAGAGGAAGTGAGGGTAAAACCCTACTAATGTATTTTCTTGGAGACACACAGATCAATCTAAAGAGTTTCCTATTATGTAAAGTGCACTCTAGCATTTTGATGTGTACACCCCAAATTATTAGGAATCTTGGACTTTGGGGTCCATTTACTAAAGGCAAATCCACTTTGCACTAGTGCAATTGCTGGAGATGGAGGTGGACAAGCAAGGAAGAAAAGAACAAAAAAAAAAAATTCTTTGCTTCTACATGATTGAATGTTAAAATCATCAGTGCTTCCCCTCTGATTTTCAGCGACTACACTTGTACTGTAGAGTGGCTTTGCCTTCACTAAACCCAAAACTACCTAATCAAATACACAACAAAGTGCTGGAGTGCAATTTGCTTAATGGGGACACTAAATTGACCTGTGTGTCCCCAGGAAAATACATTGGTAGGGTTTTACCCTCACTTCCTGTTCAGCTGTGTGACAGGAACTGAAGCCAATTTTAAGAAAAGGGACAAAGCCCAACCAAAAAAACACAAGCAGGGTTTCCCTCACTCACTTGGTTTCCCTCAAACACCCACCATTAGAATAGGATTGCCTTGAGCAAGATTTTAGCACAGTGCTGTAAATTGGTAACTTTAAGCCTGTCCGCCAATCCCCCCCAACAGGCCATGTTTGCAGGTTTTCCTTAATCTTGCACATGTGCTTTAAAAGACAGTCAATGGCTTTGTAGTTTGGACAGAAATTCTAGATAAGATAAATCCACAAAACATGTCCTGTCGGGGGTACTTGAGGACTGAGGCTGAGAACCTCTGCAGTAAAAAGGAAAAAAATTAAATACTTACCGCTCTGTATTTTTTCTTTCCTAGTGACTATCCATGCATATGCTATCATGAAGGCACCAGGAAAGGAACTTAGGGCCAGATTCACAAAGCAGATGCGCCGACTTAACTCGAGATGCGCAGCATAATTGAAATTTGCGTCGCGCGTATCTTTGCGCCTGATCCTCAAAATGAGATACGCCTAAAATCCAGGTTTTTCCATCCTACCTAAAAGAATTAAACCCGCGCTTCTTCGCACGCAAAATACGCTAGACACGCCGCTGTTTTGATAGGCAAATATGCAAATGAGGGAGATAAGGCGATCCACAAAATTAAGTGTGTGCGGCGTAGATTACGCCCTGTGTGCTTCTGTTAGTTTCCCGGAGTAATTTTACACTTTATAAAAGCAGCCCTAATTTTACACCAGCCGTGTAAAGGTCAGCTAAAGCAACACCATTAAGGAAGAGCTGAGCACACACACTTGCCGGACTACAATCTGTCTGCCAACATGCCAGGGCCATCCATGATCATAACTGCACTAGTGACTTTAGAGGCGCTAAGAAGGAGGAGGGAACGGAGGAGGAGGAGGAGGGCACAGGAGAGGATCTACCGCATACGCCTAGATGTGTTTGGCATGGCTGTTTCTGAGGTGTATAGCAACTTCAGATTCAACCGTGAAGCCATCATGGAAATAACCACAATCCTGCAGGATGACCTCACCAGCCCAACACAACGCTCACATGCAGTGCAGCCACTGATCAAGGTACTGGCAACACTCCATTTCCTTGCCACTGGCTCTTTTCAGCGCAAAAGTAGAGGTGTAGCTAAGATGTCACAATCCTCCATTAGCAGATGTGTGCACCAGGTTATCCCTGCAATCCTTAGACGCATGGCCAACCAATTCATCAAACCCTCCCAGGAGGTCCAGCAAATGAACACAATGACCGATTTTTTCAAAATTGTAGGATTCCCACGCACCATCGGGGCCATTGATTGCACACATGTGGCACTACAGCCCCCCCATGAGAAAGAGCACATGTACCGCAATAGGAAGCACTGGCATTCAATCAATGTACAGGTGATAGTGGATGTCCAATGCCTCATATGGCACGTCTGTGCCAAATTCCCAGGGTCCAGCCATGACAGCTACATATTCCGTCACAGCAACATCTCCAGAGAATTGGAACAGAACGTGTATGGGGACAGCTGGCTGGTTGGTGAGTGACATGGGTGTCAGGTATGACTGTCCCCCCCCATGATGCAGACATCACGAGGGGCACATGCATGACTAACATCCTCCTGTCTTTTCCCTTCCAGGTGACTCTGCATATGCACTGGGACCCCATCTTATGACCGGAACCCCCAAACCCCAGGAGAGAAAAACTACAATGCTGCACACATACGTACCCGTGGAGTGGTGGAACGCACATTTGGCCTCCTGAATTCCCGTTTCCGATGCCTGGATAAGTCTGGGGGTACCCTGTTATATTCCCCAGACTTTGTGTGCCAGATCATCGGTGCATGTTGCATTCTGCACAACTTCGCAGTGAGAAGGGGCCTTGAGATTGACATACGTGATGACCTGACCCCTGAACCAGACATTCCCCCCCTAACCCAGGGTACCCCCTCTTCTGAGGGAACAGCAGCCAGGAGATGCCTCGCAGAAGGCATCTTTGCACAGTAAACACACACATTAAACATGGCACAATGAGAATGCATGAATGCACACCCACTGTGGTCCCTAGCACAGACACATCACATGCACATCTAATTGGATTAGATCCAAGTACCCCAATGGTACTTGGGAGCAGTAACGCCATGCCACGGCTCCAATTATGTCACTGTACATTCATACACCTTTCACATGGACCTGGGATCACTTCTCCCTGGTCCTGGGGATCCCTACTCCACCAAAACTGAGGGTGACACCCTTATTTAATCAGGAATGCCACCCCCACATTCACACATCATTCACACACATTAAACAAATCATAAGTACAGTATACAAAAAAATCAAATAAAAAAAAAAATCAAAAGTACCCCCAAAAATTAACGGCGGCGGCGTAAGCTACGCCTGGGCCACCCACGGCCACGGCCAACCAGAGGAGCCTCCTGGGAGGGGGTGAGCAGGGGAAGGAGGATCATCCTGGGGGGGTGGGTGAGCAGGGGAAGGAGGATCATCCTGGGGGGGTGGGTGAGCAGGGGAAGGAGGAGCCTCCCCTGGTGACTGTCCTCTTGCTGTCCTGCCCTCCAAAGCCACTGCTATCCTGGTCAGACTGAGAGCGAGGGCAGCCGTATTGGCCTGGACAGCCCGGGTATTGTCCTGGACAGCCTGGGTCAGGGCACTCACCTCCTGGGCCACGCCTGTTGTGGAGGTCTGCAGGTCACACAAGCATGTGATGACCGCCAATGAGTTTGTGGCCACATCAGTGAGTGACTCTTTAATTGAACCCAGGCTGTCCTCCATCTGGCTCAGAGTCTGTTTGATCTGAGCCAGATTGCAGGTCTGCCGGGCATTGTCCCTCTGCAGACTGGCCGGCAGACGCTCGGCCACCCCCCTGGTCTCATGGGTCGCCATCCTGCCTGCAGCCAAGTCTTGTGGCCTGGGAGGAGGGGAGAGAGAGACCCTTGTGGTTGAGGCCTGTTGGGGGAGGAGTGGGAGAGGCTACCCCTGATGGTGGCCTGACTGCTGCCAGCCTCAGGGGTAGCCTCAGGGGTAAAAAATCCAAGGCCAAAAGGACATGCCTGGCAATGTCCATATCTTCATCCTCAGCCTCCACCCCCTCATCCTCCTCCCCCTCAACCTCCCCATGAGGGGAGGTGTGGCCACTCTCCTCCCCTGGGGACTCCTGCCATTCTTGGGACTCTTCTGCAGCCTGTTGTCCAGGGGATGGTGCAGCCTGGCCTGATGGTCCATCAACCTCCTGGCCTGATGGCCCAGCAACCTCCTGGCCTGATGGCCCAGCAACCTCCTGGCCTGATGGCCCAGCAACCTCCTGGCCTGATGGCCCAGCAATCTCCTGGCCATCTGTGGAGGACACAAAACAATCACAGGTTGGAGGATCCACACACTTGGCACATCTTCCCTTCCCCCACTCACACATGCTAATCACCAGATAGAAAAAGCCAAAACTTACCTGTCCTCACAGGAGAATCAGATTGATAGCCAGGCAGGCCCACCACCTGCTGTGGGTGGAAACACCGGGCCACTGCCCATTCCTCCTCACTCAGCCTGATGGGGCAGGGTGCGCCTCCTCCAGTGCCCCTGGCATGGGCATTGATCTTGGCCATCTTCTCACAGACCAGGCTCTTAAGATCGTTGATCTTCTTTTGTATCCCACCGGGGGTCCTCGTCCCCCCCCCCGCCGCATTGATCTGATCCGTAATTTTCTGGATGATCTCCTTCCTCCTGGCCGGGGGGGTGTTCCGGCTCTCAGGGCCATGTAAATAACGCCCATATTGGGCGATGCCCCTAGCAAGAATCTGCTTCTCTATGCTCGAAAAAACACACAAGTACTACACTCTACTACTCCTCCAAATCTTTTAACTAACACTAAACTCACCAACACACACCAACAGACGACAGAGCAGAAGCAACTTGCTCTAGGAAGGGGAACACAGGGATGTACTTTTGCAAGGGAAGTGTGTTTGTCTGGGGCTATTTATACACCGGGCGATTCTCAAACTAAATACGCTTGGCCTTTTTCCTATCTCACTGATTGCGCCGAGCCAAGTTCTGCACATGCCCAGTGAGGTGCAGATTTGTGCGCACATGCGCAGTACAGCCGGCCCTTCATTTGCATGGGGTCCCGGCTCATTACAATGGAGCACGCCCACTTCCTTCCCACTTGCAATAACCCCGCCTTACGCCTCGGGATTTAAGTTACGCTTGCGCAATTTGGGGCGCAAATGCGATGTGGATACGGCACTTACGACACAAAATGAAGGCGCCGTAACTTAAATGACATACGTTTTGAGTAACTTAATTTGCGCCGCTGTTTGTGAATCTGGCCCTTAGAGACAAAATCACACCTGTTTTATTTTGTTATGCCAATCAGCCTATTTCAGCTGCAGCTGGGAAAATCTGTAGCATGAAAAAGTAACAAAAAACAAACATCAAAATTTGAAAGTAATTTTATTGGTCAACAAAACAGGACTTTGAAAAAAGAGCAAGGAAAGAAAAAAACAAACAAAAATCAAATAAACAAAAATAAATATATATGAAAAAAAAAAAAACATAGGTTCATTTGAGACACTAAACAGAATATGGTTTATGCAATTGAAAATTAACAGGAGATAAAAGGACTGCACCCACAAACAGACATCTATTAAGGATTGAAATATTAATTAGTCACAACATCTTGAGAAAGATTTAGCAAAATAATGCAGCACAGACAATTACATCAAAGTGAACACCCTAAAAAAAAATAACATACATTGACAACTTCACAAATATTTCAGGCGAAGATAGCCCCCACCCAAAATAAATAAATAAACCAGTCAAAAAACCCTTGATCAAAAACATATCTGTTTAGCAAAGACATAAATAAAATGCAACAAAAAAATATATATAATTTGACCAGCCCCCACACACACAATCTTGCCTCTTTTCAGGGCAAGGTAACGACTGCTATCTGCAAGCTTTATTTAATATAGGCTTGTGTGCTAATGAGGCAATTGAAAACACATGCACAGCCCATGAAATACACAAAACGCAAGTTCACCCAATGTAGAGACTGAACTTTAAAGTGGGTACACCTGTTAAAGATGTCCTTAAATTACTAACCCAAAAAATACGCTCTGTGAGCATGCCCAGAAACATCCAAGTGCTGTTCACACACAAAAAGCAACATCAAAAAATCTAAGTCCCTGGGCATGCTCAGATCAACAGAAATGCAGCTAGCAGAAAATAAGGCAAAGCTCTGTCCAAAATGAATCACATCATCCAGCATGCTACAAAATTAGAGATGGGACAAACACCCCCTGGTCCGGGTGGGCAAACAAAGAGCCTAACATGGGCAAAGTTATAACATAAATACCATTGCAGTCTATGGGAATTGACTTGTTCATTTTGCTAGTCCCCACTTGGCTGGCTTATCTTCTAGTTATTGGCCTTAAAATGGGTATGGGGGCCCAGGTCCCAGCCTAAGGGACATACAGTACCTGCCGTCGTTATTGTACTTTCAGCGTGCTCTCATCACTTTGGTTCTTGGAGACAGGGGACTGTACATCTCACGCTGGCTGCCGCAATAGTAAAAACACAGGAGAGAGAGAGCTGCCTCCATGATGGAGGGGGGGGAGGACATGCGGCGTATGGGCACAAGCAGCACTGGGCAGAAAGGCAGAGGCTCAGAGGCAGAGCTGGCTGGCTGTAGCAGAGGCGGAGCGGTACATCAGAGGCAGACTGGTGGTGGATGGTAACGATGTGACCGCAGGTACACAGACAGGTCACACTCACTGCCAGTGGCACTGTGATGATCAGGGGCGCGCAGGGGATGTTTTCTTTCCTTCCTCCATTCCTCCACCGCTGCAGTGCCAGTGCCTCTAACACTGTACGGAGGGACTCTAGAGTGGAGCGGCTGCCTGTTGAGTTAGTTGCTGAGAGGGAGTAGGATCACCGGTGGCCGGGCACCCTGGGTGGTAGTGCCCGCTCCTATCTCTAGTGCGCCCTATGCGGCTGTCTAGTGGTAGCACCGGCCCTGACTCCAAGGAAAATTTTAACCACTTCCGTAAGGTAGGACTTCAGTGGGGGATATCTGAATGATGCCTGCAGCTACAGGCATCATTCAGATATCCTTTTTTACAGGCGGCGATTGTGCACACCATAAGAATGTTCATAGCGGCAGTTCCACCGCTGCTTGATCGTTATTACAGGCGGCGGGAGGGGAAATCCCCCCTCCCACCGCCATCCAGGGGGCTTCTCCGGGCTCTCCTGTGCCATTGGAGGCCCGGACAGCGAATCGTCCGCCACCGAATGAGGAGCATAGAGATTTGAAAACATAAACAAAGCTGCAATTGCGGCTGAAAGCATGAGATCAGTGAATTTTTTTCCCCAATCTCATGCTTTCCAGCCTGGAAGAGAGATGTGGGGTCTTATTGACCCCACCTCTCTCCATAAAGAGGACCTCTCACACACTATTCCTATTACAAGGGGTGTTTACGTTCCTTGTAATAGGAATAAAAGTGATCACAAAAAAAGGTAAAAAAAGTGTAAAACTAAAAAAAAATTACGCAAAAAAATAAAAAAAGAATTAAAATGCCCCTGTCCCTAGTAGCTCAAGCTCAGAAGAGAACCCGCATGTAAGTCCCGCCCACATATGTAAACGCTGTTCAAACCACACATGTGAGCTATTGCCGCATGCATTAGAGCGAGAGCAATACTTCTAGCACTAGACCTCCTCTGAAACTCTAAACTGGTAACTTGTAAAAAAAATTCAAGCGTCGCCTATGGAGATTTTTAAGTCCCGAATTTGGCGCCATTCCATGAGTGTGTGCAATATTAAAGTTAGGTATCTATTTACTCGGTGTAACATCATCTTTCACATTATCCCCAAAAATTGGGCTAACTTTACTGTTTTGTTATTCTTTAATTCATGAAATTATTGCGCAAATACCATTGGAGATAAAACGTTGCAATGACCGCCACTGTTAAGGGAAGGGAAACTCCCACTCATTCTCTTCTAGCGATCTTGACATGACGAGCTCTCCCCCTGTAAAGCCGTGTGCACATTGCGCAACGATTTATATAGGCATGGGGCGTGGTCACCGGGTGATGCCACCTGGCGACCCCACCCCTTGTTACATCACATTCCCATCAAACGTACTTTCGTGGATTGCCGTATCTCACTCATTTGCATATTTGCCTAGAAAAACAATGGTGCGTCCAGCGTATTTTTGCGCCCACCGTGCACCGGTGTAGAAAAATAAGTTGGTCGGAAAAACCTAGTTTTCAGGCGTATTTCGTTTTGGGGATACGGCGCATAGATACGCCGGTGCATATTTACACTTACGCCGCGCATCTCGAGATACGCCGGCGTAAGTGCTTTGTGGATCTGCCCCTATGACTGTAAAGTAGATGTAACAAAATTAGTCATAGAAAGACAGGAGAAAAGGATGGTAGTGTCAAGATAAAGCTGCTGTGATATAGCATGACCTAGTGTTGAGGTGAGTTAAGCCAAGGGTTACTTAAGTCCAGTGAATAATACAGTTTGTCCGCTCTTTACAACTATTTTCAAGAGAAACTCCAGTCATTTAAAAAAAAAATTGTCAGCAGTTGAATTTTAATAAACAGTATTTATACTCATGAGTCCAGCGCTACCGTTATGAGGCTAGTTCTTAAAAATTATTTGGAACCCTGATTCCACCATCTTGGCTTTGGGAGCTGACTGTGACTACCTGCTGTTTCACAGATGGCTCCCCACTGCACACGGGTGAGATAGCAATGTGCTATCAAGTTTTGGTAATTCTCACCTAAGTGGGAGCAGGTACCTGTCAGAAAACAGACCCCCTGCAAAAAAATTTAATAAAATAGACAAACAAATAGGTTAGAAGAGGAGGTGAAGAAGCTGATTAGTGGTACTTTCACTTTTTAGCGAAATTCTGCTTTAAAATTATTAAAAATGACTTTTGAAATAAGATTAATATGACAAAATGTATATTAAATTTAATTGATTTCAGATTATATATATTTGAAGTGAACAAAGAAAATTTGTTACATTAATTCTGTAATAAAAACATTTTGTGGTAGCTCTAGGCATTAATGCAGGATTTTCAGAATGCTGGACCATGACATCTGTGCAGGTGATATTTGGACATACTCCTAAACAAATTCATTTCTGTTATAGTCTGTTGGGCAGAATAGTCCAATCTATATTGAAAAGTGTGAAACATGCACTCAGATAGGACCTCATGTATAAGATTGTAGGAGAGAAGCGTTTGTGCTATCCATAGCAATAAAATAGATTTCCTCTCTATTTTGTAATTACAGTGATAGGATTGGGGGCAGATTCTGGTTGCTAAGGAAACGTAGTGTAGCACGGAACTTCTAAATAAAACCCATTTACCCTAGTTAGGCTAAATATTCCAGTTTTCAAATTTTTAATCATGTCGATGGCTGCGCAGAGTCCCTGTTAAGTTACACATATTTATTAGTATCACTTCCATCTTCTTTCTGACTATCTCCTGCGCTGTCTAAGCAAGCTTGTTGACCTTCCTTTTATCTCTTTGACTGCTGCAAGGGACAGGAATTTATTTCCTATAGCCAGATGTGATGGGGTGAACAGCATGCGATAAGCATTTAAAGTCATCAAGCGCATACCCTTTCAAAGGAAAGAAGCAAAAGAGAGATATATTCATGGAGATAATAGAATTCAGTCAGTTTCCATTGTTATCAAATCCTTACTATTCTGTCCTCATTATCTATTCTACACTTTCTCTACTTCTCCCTGTTTTTAAGTCACCAGCCAATGAGATAAGATGCTGCCTGTCACTTTTTATCACTTAACAAGACGAGCAAGTCAAAAGCAAAACTCAACAACTGGAAATCAACACGCTGTAGGCCTTTCCTCTTCTTTTCTAATCCTTTGAGCATATGTGTTGTGTAATTGCCACTATATTTTTTCATCTGTTTTCTGCCTATGGGTCTTGAAAGGTATGTACTGCTGGTAACCACTTGAAAGCTACAAGGGCTGTCTGACATGCTGTAGAGCACTGCTGCTCTAGTAACGTTCCTTTTTTGTATGAGTGTCCGTGTTTCCAAGACTATTTACATCTCTCTCCATGTTGATGCATGTAGAATTCTAAGCAACTGAACGTTGAATACCTTCTGGTTCTGAATGTGATATGGATGCTATAGAAATAGTTTCCTCTAGTACAGGAAAATAATCTCTCTGGTTCAATGATACAGTAGATATAGATTGATTGATATGTTTAGAGGAATTATGTCATACCGTGAGAATTAATACTATGCAAATGTACTGTATGTATAGCAACTTACAGTAAGTTATTAGGTGTTTCTAAGTGAATTGAACCCAAGCAGATTTAACCCATAGCTACAAATTGAAATAAATATATATATATTTTTTATAAATGTTTACTTTTTTTATTTTGCTGTAAAGTTTCAGAGCAAGGAGAACTGAAGAGAGACTCGCTTAAAAGGGACACTGTAATGCGAGATTAATACAGGCTTTCACTATAATGACATAAATCGTATTACAACAGGGTGGAACTGTGGATAAACCCATAGTAAGAAGTGCCACGTCCTAACTAATTGAGAGACTTGGAATGGAAGAGGAATTGGACTTTTTAGGCACAGGCACGCGTGCTTTATTACAAAGAATAAAAGACATTTGCATAAAATGTTGCATGAAGCACATAATGCCTAAGATGAATTAGATCATAACCAACACCACTAAAAACCACCATAACCTAAACTTGGTAGTTAACAATGTTTGTAGAAAGACGATAACTCATGTCCTTATAGGCTCGGTGGAAGTGGTTATGATATGGAGTTGCTCTACATGTTGCACGCTTCAGCACTTCCTCAGGAGCTTTAGACAAGTGTTACATAGTTACATAGTTACATAGTAGGTGAGGTTAAAAAAAGACACAAGTCCATCAAGTCCAACCTATGTGTGTGATTATACGTCAGTATTACCTTGTATATCCCTGTATGTTGGGGTCGTTCAGGTGCTTATCTAACAGTTTCTTGAAACCATTGATGCCCCCCAGCTGATACCACTGCATGTGGAAGGGAATTCCACATCCTTGCCGCTCTTACAGTAAAGAACCCTCTATGTAGTTTAAGGTTAAACCCCTTTACTTCTAATTTTAATGAGTGGCCATGTATCTTGTTAAACTTCCTTCCACAAAAAAGTTTTATCCCTATTGTGGGGTCACCAGTATGGTATTTGTAAATTGAAATCATATCCCCTCTCAAGCGTCTCTTCTCTAGAGAGAATAAGTTCAGTGCTCGCAACCTTTACTCATAAATAATATCCTCCAGAACCATTATTAGCTTTGTTGCCCTTCTTTGTGCTCTCTCCATTTCCAGTAAATCCTTCCTGAGGACTGGTGCTGATGGGAAGGTAAGAGAGTCTGTGGAGGCCACAATGGAAAAAAGCACTTGTGTATTATCCATGGCTGTGGATGATCATAGATGAGAGTAGACAGGAAAATTAACTCTGCTTTTTCTCAGACTACAAAAACATTTCCTTCATCTACACTGTACATAATAATGTAAATAGTATCCACCCCTGGAAAAAAAAAAAACATGCAATAAACATGTCTGACAAAATGGACTCCAGGATTATATTTTCTATTGGTAGAAGGTAAATCATAGGAGAAAAATTCAGTTGAATTAGGATCAAAGCCATTAACCCCAAGAATACATCTGTTATAATTAGGGTTGTCCCGATACCACTTTTTTGAGACCGAGTACAAGTACCGATACTTTTTTTCAAGTACTCGCCGATACCGAATACCGATACTTTTTTTAATGTCATGTGACAGTGGCAGTATTTATTTATTTTTTTCATTTTTTTTTTTTACTATTTTTTTTTTTAACAGTGATTTTTATTTATTTATTTATTTTAGGGGGGGGTGAATTGTCAGTGTGTTTATTTTTATTTATTTTTTTACATTTTATTTTTATTTATTTTTTAATATTTATTGCAATTTTTTATTTTATTTTTAATCAGCCCTGTAGGGGGTCTTTGGTGAGATATCAGGGGTCTTAACAGACCTCTGGCATCTCCCCTTTAAGACAGAGAAAAGGACTAGGGAAACAGATTCCCCTGTCCCTTTCTCAGCAGCCTCAGCTGAAATGAATGGAGGGAAGCTCCTCCATTCATAAACTGAAGCATCGTAAACACAGGAGGTTACGATGTTCAGTTATATGAATGGACAGAGTCGGTGATCACTGACTCTGTTCATTCGGAAAAAGTAGGAGCCGGGCTTAGCGGCTCCTACCTCCGCTCTCCCCCCTGACAGATTGAGGGGGGAGAGCGGCACGGACAGGGGGGGGGGGGGAATGCAGAGAGAACTGCACGGACGGACGGAGAGAGATCTGGACGGGGGGGAGGAAAGAACTGCACGGATGGACGAGGAGAGAGATCTGGACGGGGGGAGGAAAGAACTGCACGGATGGACGAGGAGAGAGATCTGGACGGGGGGGAGGAAAGAACTGCACGGATGGATGAGGAGAGAGATCTGGACGGGGGGGGAGGAAAGAACACGGATGGACGAGGAGAGAGATCTGGACGGGGGGGGGAGGAAAGAACTGCACGGATGGACGAGGAGAGAGATCTGGACGGGGGGGGAGGAAAGAACTGCACGGATGGATGAGGAGAGAGATCTGGACGGGGGGGGGAAGAACTGCACGGATGGATGGACGGACGGACGGGGGGAGAGAGAACGACACGGACGGGGGGGGGGAGGATGCAGAGAAAACTGCACAGACGGACGGAGAGAGATCTGGACGGACGGGGGGGGGGGAAAGAACTGCACGGATGGATGGACGGGGGAAGGGGAGGAGAGAGAACGGCACGGACAGGGGAAGACAACACTGACCATGGGGGAGAGAAGATTTGCAACTCCTCTGCCTGCCCGCCCAAGTATCGGGTGAAGCATCGGGAGCATTTCCCCGAGTACAAGTACTCGGGGAAATGCTCGGTATCGGTCCCGATACCGATACTAGTATAATACTTATAATATAATGTTATGTTCAGCCTCTCAATATAGGTTTTTATGAAAGCCTCTTAGTATAAAGAATAGACATAAAATGATAGTACCATCATCCTGAAAATCAATTTTAAATAGAGTAAAGGTTATTGGGACCCCAAGGCCCAAAAAGAACCCTTGTAGCAAGTAGGGGCAAAGGGACTGTTATGTATCACGTACCTGGTAACCAGAGCCCGGTTGTAGGAGTAGGCCTCTCTTACAGCTCCGGCTTGTGAGCTGCTGGATAGGGAACAGCAGACTCAAGAGCCTGGCGGGGTAGGAGTGCCGGCTGGCTGGATAGATGAGTAGATGTAGACCACTGCTGGAAGTGTAGACTGGAGCTGAAGTAACCGGAAGTAGGGTCCGTGACACTGACAGAGATTCACAGCAACAACTGAGAAGGCAAGCTGGTTAATAGACAGCAGACGGAAGCAGGGTCAAACAAGCCGGATCACATTAGATAGTTCAGATAGTCAGATGGGGTAAGCAGGAGAGTCGTCGTGGTACAGGCAGGTAGGTCAGGCAACGGTGGATCAATCAGAGGTAGGTCGATAGCAGCCGAGGTCAGGATCGGAGAGGTGCGGAAGGTCAAACAAGCCGGGTCAAAAGGTAATAACAGATAATCAGGTTTCTTCAGGTAAACAACGTTCAGAGACTGTAGATCAGACAGCAATGTGCTGGAGCTGTCAGTGTCCATTTAAAGCCGTTTTTGGCGCCAAGGAATCAGCGCGCAGGCGCGCGCCCCGCCATGCACGCGCGCGCGCCGTTAACGCACGTGCGCGCACCGTTAACGCACGCGCGCGCACCACAGGCGCGCGACGATGTGCAATTGCGCGCCGCTGTTTTAACCCTTTGGAAGGGTTCCGAGATTGAGAGGTGAGTCCCTGACAGGGACTATAGTGGTACTAGGTAAAGGAATTTAAGAAGGAGAATGTACCGTATTTATCGGCGTATACCGCGCACTATTTTGCCCTGAACATCAGGGCAAAATCGTGGGTGCGCGATATATGCTGATACCCGCTTTCCTGCCACGAGTTTTGAATACTGCGCCGGCATATACCGAGCGCAGTACACTCGTGTAACTTCGGGCAGTCTCGGCGCCTCTCGCTCTGACGTCCTGAGCGTACAGGACGTCAGCGCGACAGTTGCCGAGCCTGCCCGACGTTACACGAGTGTACTGCGCTCGGTATATGCCGGCGCAGTATTCAAAACTTGTGGCGGGAAACGAGCGGGGAAGACGCGAGGACGCCGCGAGGACGCCGGACCCGCTGAAGAGGACGGCGGACCCGCCAAAGAGGACACCCGACCCGCCGAAGAGGACACCCGACCCGCCGGAGACGGACGCCCGACCCGCCGAAGACGGACGCCCGACCTGCCGAAGAGGACACCCGAAGCCGCAGATGGACGCCGGACCCGACGAGGCCGCCGATGAACGCCGCGCAAGACACCAAAACTGTAAGTACAAAAAAACTAAAAAACTTTTTTTCCACAGGAATTCGGGCCACTTTGGGGGTGTGCGGTATACGCGGGAGCGCGTTATACCGCGATAAATACGGTATGTATATAGCCTGTGATGCTAATAAATATATATTATCATTTTTAGAAATTCTCCTGACGAAGCAACTATCGTTGCGAAACTAGTAGAGATCTGACTTGTATGACTCCCTTCATCTCACCGCCACCCCTTGTTTAGGGTCTACACCATCTCGGTGACTCGGACAGTTGGTCGTACAAATGTCCACCATTTTATACTAGCGCTTGATGTATTTTGTATTTTATAATCATGTGTGTCTCCTATCTTTTGATATTTTGTTAAATAAATTGTTTCATGTTTTACCTTTACTACATTCTCCTTCTTAAATTCCTTTACCTAGTACCGCTATAGTCCCTTTGCCCCTACTTGCTACAAGGGTTCTTTTTGGGCCTTGGGGTCCCATTAACCTTTACTCTCAATATAGGTACTTCCGCCTTCGGAAAAAGTTACTATTCAAATAACTAGGAGCTAAAGTATTTTCCTTTTGAAATCTAAAGTCTTGAGTTTGATTAGTGCCCTCAGCAATGCCTGTTAGAAACAAAAACCCGTTGGGTTTAATAAAACCCCCATTACAATCAGAGCTTTCATGTTTATGGCTGTGAAACAGTTAATGCAAACGACAAGTAAAAGAGTATTCAGGTTATTAAAGTAGCCAAAAACATCTAGTGTATTCTCTATAAATGGCCAGCATGCACATTAATAACGTAATAATGTCCAGACAGTAATACTGTATTAGCAGTGGGTGAAAATCACTACTTTCTTTTGAACGGCCATTCAGTATAACAAGGTCAGGCTTAGTCAAATGAATGAGGCTCCAGATTTTCCCAGTACAGTGAACCAATTTCACAGTGTATTGAGTAAGGGCCAAGAGACAGAATGGATGCCTGAAATGTTCCTTTTTAACATGAAATGCAGCTTTGATCAAGCAGCGAGCTGGCTTTCATCAAACCATGTCTGCTGAACAGAATCTATCACATTTATTTATTTTTTTCCAAAAAGGCTTCAAAGGATATTTCCCAGCAAGAAGCCAAATATCACACATATCGATATAGCAAAATGACTCTCTTCTTGGTTTTAGTAGGATTTATAATAACACAAATTCCATCCACTGAGGCTTTCATGCAATCGGCATCATAAACACTATTTACACTGCAGATTCATCCATGTTCACAACCCTCGCTTATATATTAATGGTACTGTAGTATACTTGACAGCATCCCGAGAGGAGACTTTGTTGTCATCACGCAGTTCCTTGAAATTAATTGCATGTTTGACACACGGAAAGCAAAAGGGCTTTTTCAGCTAAAAGTCTTAATATATCTTCTAATTCAAGCCTTTAAAGCAGCAGCTATATATAAAGGAACAATTAAGTAACACATGACCATGTTACATTTACTGTAAATAGGCTCATAGAGTAGGGAGGATGCATAGCTGAGAATCATGTGCCAAGAAGCAGCAGTCTCATAAACAAGCAATGCAATAAAAACATTTTGTGAATTATATAAAACATTGCTCAAAGGTAAGCCAAATGTATTTATGAGGTTAGCACATTGGCAATAAATCCTTGGCAGTATTAGCAGTTTACAGAAATATTTTAGTTGTTACCAGCAATAGTTCTATGTAGGATAATGGCACTTGTTTTTTATTGTATTTTAGATGTGATGGGAAAATATTAAAAGTTACAAAAGGTGTAAAAAAATCTCAGTTACCCCATTGAGAAATAGGAAGGACTTCCCTCACTTTCTGTCCTTGTGATACTCAAGGGTCTATTTATAATACATTTGCTGTGTGAATGCCTCAAGCAATCAATCAACAATAATCACTTCTCACTTTGTTATCTTTCTGGGGACATTTGAGACCACATTTTTGAATATGGAAATAGTAGGTAATATCAATATCAGAATCTTCCCCCCTATGAGGCACAACCCATGCTAAGGTATGGACCAGGGAACACAAGCCGTCGTATTTTACGTTGTTTACGTAGTATGTGAATAGGGCTGGGCGTAGGTTACGTTCACACAGTAGGCAGTGATTCTACGTATCTTAGCCAGTTGTTTCGACGTGATTGTGAGCATGCACACTGGGATATGTCCACGGGACGGCGCATGCGCCGTTCGTTTTAAGTACTTGTCTGGCACTCGGCTCATCATTTGCATGGGGTCATGCCTCATTAGCATGGCTCACGCCCACTTCCACCTATGCAGGCTTACGCCGAGGAAACCCAGCGCAGTTTGGGAGGCAAGTGCTTTGTGAATTATGTTCTTGCTTCTCTGAGCTGCGTTGGCACAGATACACTACGATGGCATAAATATGTGCCGATGTATATGAATCCGGCCAAAGATTACAGTAAATAGTTGACAGACTCTTATGCCCTGTACACACGATCAGTTCATCCGATGAAAACGGACCAATGGATTTTTTCATCAGATATCCGATGAAGCTGACTTTCATCAGTCGTGCCTACACACCATCAGTTAAAAAAAAAGTTTGTGTCAGAACGCGGTGACGTACACCACGTACGACGGCACTATACAGGGGAAGTTCAAATACAATAGCACCACCCTTGGGGTTGCTTTTACTGATTTCGTGTTACCGTTAGTAAAAGTTTGGTGAGAGCCGATTCGCACTTTTCAGTCTCCGTGCTTTTCAGATCGTTTTCTGGGGTTCAGTTCGTGCTTGTGGGTTCGTATCTGTCTTTCATTGCATGCAGTCAGGTCGTATCTGTTTTGCAGTGTGTTCCTGTCCACTCGTTTTCTGTTTTTCAGGTCGTTCTTTATAGGCCTTGCTGTTTCTCGGTGCATTCTGTTTAAAGTTCGCTCTGACCAGCTGACCGGTTTAAAGCCATGTTGGAAGTACGTTCTCATACTCGAGTCCGTGCTGCGTATGGGCTTGCTTCTGCAGTTCGTACTGTTACCCGATCTGAGGCCATGAATAGGGCGAGGAGGAGTTCATGGGCCAAGAATTGGTTGCACCAGCGGGACCAATTCTCTCATATGCCTCTGCTGCGGGAAATCCAGGAGAAATAACCCTAATGATTTCAGGAACTTTCTCTGTATGATGGACCCCGTTTTTCACCGTCTGTTGGATTTGTTGTCTCCCTATATCACGAGGCAGGACACTGTGATGCGCCAAGCCATCACTGCCGAGCAGAGGCTCATTGCCACGTTGAGGTACCTGGCGACTGGGAGAAGCTTGCAGGACCTCAAGTTCTCGACAGGCATCTCCCCCCAGGCGCTTGGAATCATCATCCCCGAGACGTGTTCTGCCATCATCCAAGTAATGCAGAAGGACTATATTAAGGTAAGTTTTCTCCTTTAACATCACATTCTGTCTTTAATGAATGCTAATGTCTTGGATTTCTTTCATCCTTCCCTAATTACCATGTGTAAAGTTGGGGGTTGTTAACTCTTGTGGTATAAGTGTTTTTGAGTGATTCACGCCAGCCAGGAACTATCTTTTTAAGGGCCTGGTAGCCCACTTTTATTTAAAAGCACAAAAAGTTCACAAAGACATTAGCAGCCCGAGCAGGGGGTTCCACCATTCCTGTATCTTGCCAATTCAACAGTTTAGCCTCCTGCCTTTCATTCTTGCCATCTGGCTGTTTCAGGCCTTTAGCCTAGGAATAAGTTTATGTTCCTCAGAACAAACAGTTTCCTAGAGTTAAGCACACACCTAGCTTACTCCTGTCAGCGTCTTGCTGCTCAATTATTAATGACATCTGCCTCCTGCAGACATGCATACAGCCTCTGACTCCTCTCAGAGAGATTGGGAGTCCACCTGACTCCCAGGACAGACTTCCTGTCTGTAGGGTGGGGCCCTGAGCCATGTCAGATCAGACTTAAAAAGCTCAAGACACAGCTGTGCAATTACTGTGTCTTTCTCTCCAAAATGTGGCGTAAACCAGCAATCTTTCACATAGCACAGAGTTCCACCCTCACACATGATTGTAATATGCTGTGAATGTCCCCTTTGTCCCCATGCATGCTGTAAGCTTTTAATGCTCCTTTTTTGGCCTACATGCATATTTCCCTTCACTAACCTCTCCAGCATGCTATCCTTGGCCCAAACACACCTAGCCTAGTCTGTTTGAAAATTGTTTTTCGTCTGCTCCATTGTAGTTCTCCCACCCCCCCCTTAAAATGTGTCCCAATGTATTGTTTCTCATTCAATTTAGGCAGAGTGCTAGAGGCTTTTTTTGGAGGGCCCAAACTCAGCTTATATTGATCCCCCCCCCTCAAATGTGGCCCAATGTATTGTTTCTCATTCAATTTAGGCAGAGTGCTAGAGGCTTTTTTTTTGGAGGGCCCAAACTCAGCTAGAACCCACCCCCCCTTTAAATTGTGTAATGGGCCATCAGAGGGGTGAGGAATCTGATAAGTGGGCCTTTTTTAGTTTTGGCTTTAAATACTCATTCAAATAAATGTTATACTGATGTAGGACAAGGATGTCTTTTTGTGATCTGATTGCAATGTTTATGTGCAAGAGTACTATTTTTTTTGTTTGACTCCACAGTTTCCTTCAACGCCACAGGAATGGTAGACTGTGGCATCCCATTTTGCCCAGCGGTGGGACTTTCCTAACTGAGGAGGGGCAATTGATGGGAAACTCGTCCGCATAGTGCCGCCACCCCGTTCGGGGTCAAACTATTATAATTATAAAGGTTTTAATAGTATTGTGTTGATGGCGGTGGTGTCGGCACAGTACGAGTTTATGTATGTGGACGTGGGGAAGAATGGTCGGATGTCCAATGGCGGAGTATTCGCTCAAATAGAGTTTTCCTGACGTCTGGTGGCCTGGCACTGTCACTGGATGAAGATAATGTGGAGGGACTACCGTTTGTGTTTGTTGCAGATGAAGCTTTCGGGCTGCGACCACACCTGATGCAGCCGTTTTCCCAGAGGACCCTCACCCCGGAGAGGAGGGTTTTTAATTACCGGCTGGCCAGAGCCCGGAGGGTTGTAGAGAATGTCTTTGGGATAATGGCCAGCCAGTTCCGCCTGTTCCTGACAGTGATACACCTGGCGGAATATAAACTGAACAACATTGTTTTTTGCTGCTGTATACTGCACAATTTTCTGCGCAGACATTCTGTTTCGTATCTAACTAACCTGGGGCCTGAGGCCGGACTATCCAAAACCCTGATTGGCCTGGACACTGGCCGTACTGGCTTGGCCCCCCAAAGTGCCCGTGATGTACGTGAGAAATACGTGGAGTACTTCACGTGTAGGGGGGCCATTGCTATGCCAGACCATCTTTGATTTTTTTTACCCAAAAAAAGAAACACAAAATTTGATCTTTGAAAAAACAGTTTTGTCATTATTGCTTGTGTTTCTTTTATATGTCTCCCTGGTTCTCCTAGTGCGCTTGTAGTGCCAAAGGTATTTCTCTTTTTTTAGTAAATAACCACAATTGTCACAGTAATCACTCACTTTTAAATGTACAAACTGGTATTGAGCATCGAAAGAAGAAGCCACACATTGTTGTATATTTTTGGGGGTTTTATCCTGTGTACAACTTGTGCGTTTTTAAAATTTTCATGTAGAAAAATAAAAGCTTTTTTATTTATTTTAAATTATTTGCCTAACCAGGCATGGTTTAAACAAGCAAATACCTACAAACAATGGAACTTACAAAGTTCAACCTTAGAAACACATGAGATGGGGTGATGTCACCCCTGAACAAGCCAAAATGTGAAGATGCACACAGTTTGTGGGGCAAAATGGGAATTTCTATTCTGATCCCATGCCAAATGTCAACATGTGCTATCTGACATCATGGGGAATCAATGGATGTGTTTTGGGGGTGCAAACCCTTCCTCTCACCTACTTGAGTAGCGAGGAAGGGGTTGCACCCACAAAGCACAGACATAGATATCCCGTGATGGCAGATAGCACATGTTGACACACTGTGTGCATCTTCAAATTTTGGCTTGTGGATTATTCAATGCAAATGTGGGCGCAGAACACAACATATAAAAATGGTGGGGGGGTCAGTCTACTATTCGCCCCAACATGTCAATGATGTTTTTATATTTTTGTTCAATGACATTCATTCTATTCCTCACTCATAATGTCCATTTCACTACTACATTCCATTATTTCTTGTATCACGATTTTTGCACTAGCACTTGAGAAAGGAGTACTAGTACTTGCTGTGACACCACCATGTTTATCCCCTAAAAACAAAAAAAGGAGTATTAGAAATATGCAGGCCTACATCTCTTTACCTGAAGCTGTGGTGACAGACACTGACCTGTTGTAGTGATAATCTCCACCTCTCCTTCTTCCACCTCTCCTTCTTCCACCTCTCCTTCTTCCACCTCTCCTTCTTCCACACCTCCTTCTTCCACACCTCCGTCTTCCACACCTCCGTCTTCCACACCTCCTTCTTCCACACCTCCTTCTTCAACCTCTCCTTCTTCCAGATATATTTCCTCCACATGCTGAGGTTGGTGTTTTTTAGCATGTTTGTGCTTCCTAGCCTCCTCCGAATGATGTCCTACCAGTCTTCTATCCCCTAAGAAAAGGAAACAAAAGGTATACCCAGCACACAGATATCGGAGGGCAGAAACAGAAAAAATTGCTTGGAAGTGGTGTACAATTGTCTGTTTTGGCTCGTTTTTTTTAGGAGTTTCCCAAATCTGGAATACTGACGCTTTTTGTCAAAGTGACACACATGGAGGCAACCCCAAGTATCCTTTGTGTAAGACCCTAAAAAGGATGTTTTGGTGGGACACACAGGTGCTCCTGAGTACAGATGTGTAACCAGCTGCTTAGTATCCTCTCCTTTACACTGAATGAATCAGGTTTGCATTTCACATTCTAGTAAGTTCAAACAAACACATCATCTTGACAACAATGTTGAAAAAAGGTTGTTTTACACCAAATAGGCATGACCACATGTGTTTTTCCTGGATCTGCGGAAAACATCGGATTTTTGAGGAACGATTTTTACTACGAACATAAAAATACTACACTTTAGCCACTAACCTGAAAGTTTCCATGTTCAAAAGTGCAACCAGGCCAACCAAGCACATGGAGAAAAACATGCAAGAATCTAATAAACAAATTTGCAATAAACACATGAAAAATACGTACTTTTGTCAATAATTTTCTTGATCTTCCTATACTGCTCCGGCTCCCGCAATTTCAGGTCAGACCACCTTTTACGGAGCTGCTCCCTGGATCTCCTGACCCGAAATTCATGTTAAAGACTCTTCGCCACTTTGTCCATTATTTGGGCCTTCCTCAGATTAGGGGTGTGGTATGGCCCATGATCGCCATCGTAATATTTCCTCCGCAGTATGTCCACCATCTCCACCATCTCATCAAGTGACATATTCGTGGCCTTGTATCGTCTGGGCCTGGATCGGGATGTTCCTGCCTCCGGGCTTTCCTCGTCGGTACGGGGGATATACCACACACATGTGGCACCGCCATATTGTCGTTTCCCACTGAGAAGGGGCGTGGAATAGAGGAAAAAGTCCATCATGGGCGGGCAAAGAGGGCGGCATTTCACGCATACACTGGATATATAATGAGAACGACGTGACTACGTTGAGTGCGTGGAGTAAAGACTGAAACAAAGGTAAAAATGAAACTGGGGCCATCAGTGGCCTATATTTGAGTCATGATATCAAGGCAGGGCTGTCGGGTTTAGGTTAATTGGACCCTTGATCAAATTAATCTTGGGGCCCCCCATGCAATTTTGCTCAACATCTGCTCCGAGACTTATACAATATATATCTGCGAGACTCAAAAAGTGATTATATTACTGTGTATAAGATCAGGCAATGATTGTGATTGTTGGACAGAGTTTATTAAACAGTGTATCATCTCATCAATGCAGAGGGGCATGATAGACACATGAATGGTGCCTTCATGAATGCTCTCATGACTTTTGCATATGAATGCCGCTTATTTTTTTAGATGTAAACACAGGGTCTGCAGGTAAATCATCATTACACAACAATGGTGCAGAGCTGGGCAGCATTAGTGGCAGCAGTACACACTGTGTTTAAAGGTTTAGATTGTGATACGATTATGACAATTTAAGCTTACCTAGTGTTTATATGTCTTTTGTTTGATCTTGTATAAAATATGGATAAATTGAGAGAGCCCGAGATGCTGATGAGGTTCATAGACAAATATAGGGAATTGCACAACCTATGGGAGATCAAGAACAACCAGTATCACAACAGTGTTGCAAGAAGGGCAACAATTGAACAATTTGCCAGTTATATGACCTGGATCCCAGAGGCTGATCACAACATGATAAACAGCAAAATAAATAATCTGAGAAATTCGTATAAGAAACAGTATAAAGAGATCCGCGCTTCGCTGGGATCAGGAGCAGCAGCAGACAAATTTCATGTGCCCAAGCTGTGGTTCTTCAAACACCTCCATTTTTTGGATGATCAAATTGAAGCCAGGGAATCACTTTTCAGTCTTCCCTCCACCCTCCCCTCTACCGTTGCCTCCAGCGTTCCTTCCACCGTTTCCCCCACCCCTGCAGAGGGTGCCGAGGAGCAAGCTGAGCTTGAAGAGCCGGATCCGAACATCTTCAGCCAGGTATAGTAGTTTACAACATATTTCTTGACCTCAAATTATTGTTGGTTTTACGAGATGTTTTTTTAACCAAAATTAAAGATTTAAAAAAAAAATCATGGCCAGAAAATATTGTGACAGGAATACCAACTGCAGGGGTCAGAATGAGAGTCTGTTCTATTTCGTTAATAACATTCTAATTGCAACAGTCATGAGCTTAAAAATGTGTGTGATTGATGAAGCAAAAAATAAAACCATGTCCCTTTTTTATACACAAGAAGAGCTCAGCCAGGAGGAGGAGGCTCCGGAATGTGGCAGCCAGGAGGAGGAAGGGGTGAGTGTCAGACAGGAGGAGGCTGGGCCAAGTGGCAGTCAGCAGGTGCCCAGGCCAAGTGGGAGCACACAATCACAGGTGCATCCCCTCCAGATGAGAGCAAAAAGAGACTGAAGTGGATGTCGCAGTTGGAGGAGGAGTCTCTGCAGGTTATCAGGGACCCAGCTGCCATTATGAAGGCCCCCCTTAATCCTGTAGAGGGCTACAGCTGCTACCTGGCAGATCATCTGCAGAGAATGGAGGAGGGTCCACGTGCCCTCTCTGAAGAACTATTCGCCTCTGTGATTCACAGTGGAAGAAGGGGCCAGCTGACTGAGGCCACACACCCATGTGACCTGTCCCATCCTTCTTCTCCTCCTCCTCCTGCTGCCACATTGTCACCACCAGCGCCACAGCCTGCAAGGGAGCATGGAGGGAGGGGCCAGCTGACTGAGGCCACACACCTCTGTGACCTGGCCCCATCCTTCTTCTCCTCCTCCTCCTCCTGCTGCCACATTGTCACCACCAGCGCCCAAAAATGCAAGGGGGCGTGGAGGGAGCCGTGGAAGGAAAGCTACAAGGAAGACCAGAAAGTGATTCCCTGGCTTCAAGCTGATCTGCCAGAAAACGCAGGTTGTTGTTGGAGTACCACAGCTTGGGGACATGTATGATATCTGCTGCTGCTCCTGATTTCTGTGATTTGGGGACCAGATTGTGATCCCAATTAGAGGGACTCCTCAGATTATTTATTTTGCTGTTTATCCAATTCATGTTGTCTGCCTTTGGGGTCCAAAGTCTGCATATATTTGGCAGGCTGTTCAATTGTTGCCCTTCATCTTTATTTTTTTGGACCAGAATTAATGGAGATTTTATTTAAGTTAAATACTTGTCTATGTGTTTTTCTGGTGAATAGCCATAAAACATTTCAGAAATACAATGTGTAATTAATAAAGGACACCAACCTCCTTGAGGGAGGGGGGGGGATGTTGTTGTGATAACTTGATACAAAAAAAATGAATATCACCTGAAAATATGAAAAAAGGCAAAAAAAAAGATGTGGAGTAAAGAAAAATATTATGGAGATCTGGCTTTTAAAAAAAAAAAAAAAAAACATTATTCATGAGATCACAAGAAAAAATTAAAAGAAGTCAGTGGGCCAGATTCATCAAGAGATACGACGGCGTATCTCCTGATACGCTGTCGTATCTCTGAGATCAGACGGTCGGATCTATGCGACTGATTCATAAGAATCAGTTCTGCATAGATCTCCCTTAGATCCGACTGGTACTGCAATCTCCCGCCGGCCGATAGGTGTCGCCTCATTTTTTTATGTGTCGGATATGCAAATGAGGAGAACCGCCGATTCAGTAACGAACGCCCGCCCGTAGCTTTTTTTTACGTCGTTTGCATTCGGCTTTTTCCGGCGGATAGTTACCCCTGCTATAGCAGGGGTAACTGCGGCGTTTCCTATGTTTAGTATGGCCGTCATTCACGCGCCGAGTTTTAAATTTTAACGTTGTTTGCGTACGTCGATTCAGAATTCGGCCCGACGCAGGTTACGCTCACGCCGAAACCACTGACGTCCTAGCGACGTCATTGTGAGCAATGCACGCCGGAAAATTTAGCCGGCGGCGCATGCGCATTTAAATCGGTGCGGGGACATGCCTGATTTAAATACTACACTCCCCCTAGCCGCGGAATTTGAATTCCGCCGGGGGAGTTCCGATCCGCCGGTGCAAGTTTCGAGGTAAGTGCTTTGTGAATACTGCACTAGCGTCTCAAAATTGCGCCGGTGGATCGTAAATCAGAAAGATTACGCGGATCTAAAAATCTGCTAATCTATCTGAATCTGGCCCAGTATGTGAGAACTCTGTATAAATACCATCAGCAAAACAACTTCTTTATTCTAGCATTAGAACAAAGAAAACAATGCGTTAAACGATGCAATAATTTGCAAAATGTAGAATGTGCCATCTCCATAACGAATGCTAGTTTTACCAGAACGAGCGCTCCCGTCTCCTAATTCAGTCTGAGCATGCGTAGATTTTTAACCGATGTACTTGCCCACAGACGATCGTTTTTTCTATCGTTTTTTTAACCAATAGATAATTTTAAAACAGGTTCTAAGTTTTTTCACCGATAGGAAAAAAAACGATGGGGCCCACACGATCGGTTCGTCATTTTCATCAGACGAACCGATTGTGTGTACGTGGCATAATCCTTCCCGCTGCATCAGTGTTTATTATGTCCTTCTGCAACACTTTATCAGTGTCCTTCCTCAAAAATAAAGAATCAGACAGGCACAGAGCAAAGGTACCCCATGTGTGTGTTTAAAGTGACCCTGTAACCAAGAGACAATACAGCGACAATACAATTTAATACAGGAGGTCTAGGGGGGTCCCGCCAGCTTACAAAATAATAGGCAGGGTCTGGTGGAACAAAAGGTTATATGTTTAGGGATCACCTAAAAGTGGACAGATAAAGGGGTCTGCAGTGGCACTTGGGAAGTGATGGGGAAATCCAGTGGGCAGTTCAAGAGCTGGGGCTACGGATTATTAAAAGAACTCGGATAGATCAAAATATAGGGGCCAATGGCAACTGGCAAAAAAGGGGGGACCCAAGTTAAAAAACGTTCAAGACCATAAGACCAATGACCATAAGGATGAATAATTCATGCATAAGAATAATGGGCAAAAAAGTAAACTATAAAACAAGGAGAATTAGTACTGTATTTATCGGCATATACCGCACACTTTTTTGCCCTGAAATTCAGGGCAAAATCGCAGGTGCGCGATATACGCCAATACCCGCTTCCCGCGCCGAGTTTGAACTACTGCGCCGGCATATACCGAGCGCAGTACACTTGTGTATAGTCGAGCAGGCTTGGCTCCTCTCGCAGTCACGTCCTGGACATTCAGTAAAGAGATCAATGGTGGAGGGTTAAAATGTCTTTAAAAAGTCAGTGTAGACTTCAACAGTAAAGGATTACAATGTCTCAGCTGTGTACAGCCAGCTTACAGGGAGGAAGTAGCTCTGTGAACAAGAAAGCAGGGAGACACAGCAGCGCTCATCTGGGTGTAGTATTAATAGTAAAGTTCATAGTTTAAAGCTAATAAAAGTTGGCAACAAGAAGTAAAAAGAAGTAAATTGAATGACGGCATGCCACATAGGCTGGCCGCTCTGTACAATCCCAATCCAGCTAGCTAGCGGGTGGGGCTCTAGTGAGGGCTTGTTTGCTCTGTTGGTTTACAGGGCTCCGAGGGAATACAAGAGTCACGTCCTTGTCAGCTGTGATATCAGTGGGTGGGGGTACAAAGGGCTGTCAGACACGCATTCAGAGCATGTGTGCTCCTTCTTCAAGCAGTGAGTATGCCGTGCTGGTGAGGAGTTGTATTTATGCTGCTCACATGGGAGCTGGAGACTGCATTACCCAAAAGTCTGTGGGGTCACAATCATATGTAGCCATTGCCAATCGGAAGGAGGGGGCAGCAGTGTAATTCAAAATATATATATACAAAATATATACAGTATAGAGAAAAATTGTACGAAAAGAAGAAAACTGTAAAATTTCAATTAAAGTGGAAAATTTGTAAAAATAACAATAACATTTAAATAATGGGGGGGGGGATAAACATAAAAAAAAAACATTTATAAAAATAAAATATGAAAAATGAAAAAGTGAAAAATATATATATATATAAAATATGAAAATAATGATAATAATAATAAAAAAAAGAATAATTAAAAATTATGATGAAACAATAGAATACATTATTAATTACGGATACGGGTTGATGAAGATAGAAATGGAGAGATAATAGTTATTAGGGCACCATTTACTGGTGGGACCTGTTCTATATCAAAAAAATACGATGATATATATAACTCTATATACACCGATCAGCTATAACATTATGACCACCCATCTAATATTGAGTATAGCTCCCTTTTGCTAAAACAGCCCTGACCCATTGAGGCACGGGCACCAAAGTAACACTGCCTCTGCCAACTTGCCTTTTTATCATGCATCCTGGTGCCATCTCTTCCCCAGAAGTGATGCACCTTGCCATCCACATGATGTAACTTTATTCATCAGACCAGGCCACCTTCTTCCATTACTCTGTAGCAGTGATGGCTGGTGCTGTATATTTTGGGGGGGATTCTCTCTGAGCCCTGGAAACCACTGCAGCGGAAGAGCCTCCCCCAACGCCCCAACACACCAGCTACCCAGATCAGGATCGTACAAAGAGGCCAGCCTATGTGACATGCCATCATTCAATTTACTTCTTGTGAGTTGCCAATTTTTAATTGCATTAAATGATGAACTTTACTATTAATACTAAAACGTGGACAGAGTAGGAGATAGCCAAACAGATTGGGGTAGTGAGTTGCAGATGATGGTAAAGGACCTGGAAAAGTCCTGAAGAAGAGCATGGAAGGAGGAGGCATGGGAGCTAAAAAGTAGGAGGTCTTGAGAGGATAGAGTGATATTTGAAGACAAGATTGGTCATGTAGCTCGGGGCAGAGTTGTAAATGGATTTGTATGTTGTTAGTGTTTGGAATTTTATACATTGGGCAATGGGAAGCCAGTGGAGGGATTGGCAGAGAGGGGTGGCAGATACTGAATGGTTGTAAGGTGGATGAATATGGCAGAAACATTCATGATAGACCAAAGAGGGGATAGCCTGTGGAGAGGAAGGGAGTTACAATAGTCAAGGCGAGAGATAACAATGGAGTGAATAAGCTGCTTTGTGGTTTTACCGTTTAAAAAGGTGGCATATTTTGGAGATGTTACGTAGGTGAAGTCTGCAAGATTTGGGGCTGAAAGGAGAGGTCAGAGTCCAGAATTTCACCCAGAACCCTGGCATTAGGGGAGGGACTGATGGCTGTATTATCTTGATGGGGAATTCAGGGGAGGGGGCACAGGCAGGAGGAAATATTATGAGCTCAGTTTTAGAAAGATTGAGTTTGAGGAAGTGATGTGACATCCCTGCTGATATTCAGTTAGTAAGTTAGTAATGCTAGAGGAGACTGAAGGAGTGATATGAGGAGTAGAGAGATTTGTGTGTTATCAGCATAGAGATGGTACTGGAAGCCATAGGAGTTTATCAAGTGACCAAGGGAGAAGGTGTAGATGGAAAAGAGGAGGAATCCAAGGACAGAACCTTGGGGGACCCCTACAGAAGGAAGAGGTGGAGAACAAAAGATAGAGTTATAGGTAATGCTGAAGGAGTGCTGTGATAGGTAGGGGAAGATCAAGTTGAGAGCAGAGTCTTAAAGGGCAAGAGAGTGGAGTTTTTAGAGGAGGAGGGGAAGGTCCACAGTGTCAAAGGCCACAGAGAGGTCTAGTATGGAGTAGTGGCCATTGGTTTTAGCAGTTAGTAAATCATTAATGAGTACCTGTAAGGCCCCGTACACACGACCGGATCTGTCTGCTGAAACTGGTCCGACAGACAGATCCGGTCGTGTGTAGGCCCGAACAGACAATTGTCCGACGGATCGGACAGTTTCCAGCAGACAAAAATTTCTTAGCGTGCTAAGAAATCTGTCCGCTGGAAACCTGTCCGTCGGACGTGTTCGGTCGTCTGTACAGACTCACCGGACACGTCCGAACAACCGCCATCCCTCGCATGCGTCGTACTGATTCGACGCATGCGTGGAAGCTTTGAACTTCCAGGGTCGCCCACATCGCTGCGTCATCGTCGCGGCGATGGCGCGGCCACGTCCCCGCGTATTGTTTACGCGCGGATTTCTGTCTGATGGTGTGTACAACCATCAGACAGAAATCTCCGGGCAGACATGTCCGCTGCAAATGGTCCGGCGGACCGTTTTCAGTGGACTGTCCGTCCGTGTGTACGGGGCCTAAGGGATCAAGAAGGTTGTTGTCGGTGCGGTAGGATCTCAGATAGTTGTAAGTCTACTGCACCAACGACAACCTTCCTGTAGTGTTCTAAAAGTTTACAGGTAAACGGGAGCAAGGATATGGGTCTTAAGTTGTTTGGGCCGGTGTGGTCAAGTTAGGGCTTTTTAAATATGGGGGTGATCAGCGCATATTTTAGAGGGGACGGTTGAAGGTGCCAGTAGAGAGGGATATATTGAAGATGTAAGTGAGGGAGCATAGGATAGAAGAAGAGGTTAAGAAGAAAGGTAACAGCGCTCTCTGCAGGGACAACCCAATCCATACACCAGGTCCACTCACAGGTGCTGAGGCTCGATGTGTCCCAACACACTCCAATGCAACAGTAGTAAGAAGAGCCGGCAAAACTGTAATCCTTGAAGTGTCGTTTATTGGTACATCAGAGTGACAATAAAACCAAAACGCTGATGTGTTTTGGCTATAGCCTTAATCATAGCTGATTTGAAACAGATATGGTCAGGGGACAGGTAGTAAGGCAGGGTTCTGAGAAAATTTGAGTGACCTCTTCGGTAGTATCAAGGTCGAAAGAATAAAGTGTTGAGGGTGGTCTGATACAGGGTATGTTAAGTGGCAAGATGTCTGTGCAGTGGAGAGGCCCCCACGAATTGCATCAATCTTGTTTTTGAAGTGATTGGCAATCTCATGAGCAGTGAGTTACTGGGTAGAGGTGGAGGTGGTGCTGGAGAAAGTAGAGAGTTAAATGAAGAGACAAGGAGGACTGGAAGACAGAGTATTCATGAAAGTGACAAAATAAGCTTGTTTGGCAGCATAGAGGGAGGAATTGTATTTTAAGAAGGCAGATTTATATAGGAGAAGAGTGCTTGCTGGGATTTGATTTAAGCCACAGTCACTCCAAATTGTGGATATGCCTTTTAAGATTTCTGGTGCCGTCGGTCTGCCAAGGTTGTGATAGTCAGGGCCTGATACTTCCTGTAGTCGAAGGAGCAAGAGAGTCCAGTGTGGATAAAAGTGAACTGGTGTAGGCAAAATTGGCCAGGTCAGGGCAAGATAGGGGTGCAATATGGTCATAGAGGTGGTCAGTTGCTATGTAGAAAAGAGAAGGATTCAAGTGGCAAAAGTTTCTCTGTGTAATTGTTTACTGCTTGTTATAGACAGGTAGTTGGAGACAAGGGGGAAGATCCACGAAGAAGTTACGACGGCGTATATATTAATACGCTGCGTAACTTCTATTTTGCTCCGGCGTATCTTTGTTTTGTATCCACAAAACAAGATACGCCTGAAACTGGGCTAGATCCGACTGGCGTACGTCTTAGTACGCCGTCAGATCTAAGGTGCATATTTACGCTGGCCGCTAGGTGGCGCTTCCGTTGAATTCTGCGTCAAGTATGCAAATTAGCTAGATACGCAAATCCATAAACGTACGTCTGGCCGGCGCTTTTTTTTTACGTCGTTTCCGTAAGGCTTTTTTCGGCGTTAAGTTACCCCTGCTATATGAGGCGTACTCAATGTTAAGTATGGACGTCGTTCCCACGTCGAATTTTGAAAATTGTACGTCGTTTGCGTAGGTCGTTCGCGAATAGGGCTTTGCGTAGAATGACGTTCACGTAGTAAGCATGCGCACTGGGATAGCCCCACGGCGGCGCATGCGCCGTTCAGAAAAAACTTAATTTACGTTGGGTCAAGTAAAATTAACTTAAAACATGCCCACATCTTTAACATTTGAATTCCGCACCCATACGCCGGCAGATTTACGCTACGCCGCCGTAACTTTAGAGGCAAGTGCTTTGTGAATACAGCACTTGCCTCTAAAAGTTGCGGCGGCGTAGCGTTAATATGATACGCTACGCCTGCCGTAAATTACGATCCACCACGTCGATCTGGCCCAAGGACTTTGTGATAGTGATGAAGTTGTGGTCAGAGTGAGGAAAGAGGGTGTTGTTGAGGTTGTCATGGGTGCAAAGATAAGAGAAAACAAGGTCAAGGGTATTACCATCATACTGTGTTCATTGTGTTAGGTCAAAGTATAAGCACATAGCACATAGGGAGGGTTTGTATCCGGGAGATGTCCTGGATGGAGGCAGGTGGATAGTAGGCAGGTCACACCATTTCTTTTTCACTGCAGGATCTGTTTTGGGCAAGCAGTTCTGCAGACAGAAGCTCACTGGACTCTCTAGTGTTACAGCCACCCCATACTTTTTTTTAAAAAGCAGACTCAGCTTGATGTATGCAGGAAATATGTGGTGCTGGGCTGCCCTGGATATATGCTGTATGTGTAAATTATTGTGCAGAGTATGTTGTCCTTGTTTCCCCACTTACAGAGGTCCCCGTTCGGTGGGGGTGGGCCACAGGCAAATGAGGAAGGCTTAATTTGTATTTTTTGCCACTCGGGCTCCCAATTGCCTGGCCAGACCTATACAATGTATCCCTTGCACAGGAGGTGAGGAGAGTCACTGCCATATGAGGAAGAGGCACTAATTGGCTCATTGTTACCATCTGCTCTGCTGCTTCCAGGAATTGTAGTCCGAGAACCTGAAGATAGATGGAGACAAACCCTGGACCAAACTACCGATCTCAGAATCCCACACTCTAGGCCAGATCAGTCAATCTAAAACAGCCAATCAGCTAAGACACTCTGCATTCCTGTGATTTGAAAACAATGGGGTATAGTTAGGTCAGTGATGTTGGAGATGGAAGGAAGGTTGGCACGACTGCACGGTAACTCCTATGGAGCAATGGAGGCCATATCGTTGAGCAGGTAACAACTAGGCTGCCCCCCCATCTCCACTCAGTCCATGAAGGGGTTGTCTTTTGCAAGGCCTGTCCCTTGTACCAGGGAGATTGGGGACCTCTGACCTCATGGATTCCCTTCTCTCTGAGGGTCCAGCAGATCGCATTTCCCCTTGTTCCAGCCTGTGCTCCCCTCTTCTCACTTGTTGCACTCCCCCTGCCTGCTTTGTCCTGCCTGTCACTCTGATAGCTGTCTAAGTCTGGGCTACCGAATTGGCCATTCAGAGTCTTCCTTTTTCTTTGATTCTTCCTGCAGATTTGTCCATCAAATGGTGCAGGGACAAGATGTGTTGCAGCTGTGATGTCTAGACTCATCAGTGGCCGCTGGTGTTAGGGTGCTGTGGGCACAAAAATGTCATCTTATCTCTAAACTGTAAATCTGTATCTGTAAATTAAGAGACTTGGGAATGCCCATTTTCCCAAATTGACTGATAATATTTTTTTCCTTGACACTGTAGTTCATCTCTAGAAAGTAGGGACTAAAGAAGATTATGAGACTGCCAATGTCTACTTGCATAATGATTTTTCTAGTAAGTAATGTTTGCATTTGGCTAAAGATTTTTGGAAAATAAATCTGTAGTTAGTGTCCTTTATATAGTATCAGTAAGCAAATAACCAAGCTGAAGTACATTACCTTAAAACAGTATCCAGTTTTTATTTACAGAATCAGAGGGTTAATACCCTTTTCACATTTATCTTCGCCTAACTTTTTAAAGCGGAACTTCACCCAAAAGGGGAAGTTCCTCTTTAAGTCCTCCTCCCCCTCCTCTCCCATATTTGGCATGTCAATTTTTTGGGGGGGTACCTGGCTTTGACAGGTAATGAAGAGGTTATACCGCTCTGAAAAAGCTGCTGATCCCTTGAGTGGCTCCCGCCCTACTGAAACCGACAGGTGCTTGCTCTGCACAAATGCATGGGATTGGAAAGAAATCCTGGACTGCCACATAGCTAAGTAAGCATCTCAAGATGTGAAACATGTTAGCCATTTTTTTGTCCTAGTGTTCACTTTCTATTTTTGACTACACTGTTTTTGGACTATGTTTTGATCTGATTTTATCCAATAAAGACGTTGTTTAACGGAGTGCGGCAGTCCAGGATTTCTTACCAATCCCATGGTTTTGACAGGTACACGCAACAACATATTTTTGGAAGACTGCAGTACCATACACAAAGTGCAGCACGTGCGCAGTGGGCAGCTGGCTGTGAAACCGAAAGCTGCAATGCTGGCTGCCCATAGTTAGAATGCTGGCACCAGGAACCCAAAGGCTAGCGAAGAACTAACCCGGGTAAGGACAGCGCTGGATCCCTGGACAGGTAAGTGTCATTTTACTAAAAGTCAGCAGCTACAGTATTGGCTAGTTAACATTTATTCGTATGATGTCTTCTATTAATGTCAGTCTAAGATGAGGGTAATGATGCTATCATACAAAATATTCTCCAGTAATATATTATCTGTATTGTGGTGCAAGTACAATGCAGTATTATGCCACGTACACGCGGTTGGAATTTCCGCCAACAAATGTTCGATGCAAGCTTGTTGTTGGAAAATTCGACCATGTGTTTGCTCCATCGGACCTTTGCTGTTGGAATTTCCAACAACAAATGTTTGAGAGCTGGTTCTCAATTTTTCCAACAACAAAAGTTCTTGTCGGAAATTCTGATCATCTGTAGCTAATTCTGATGCACAAAAATCCTACGCATGCTTGGAATCAATTTGACGCAGCTCAGAATCATTGAACTTCATTTTTCTCGGCTTGTCATAGTGTTGTACGTGACCGCGTTCTTGATGTTCAGAATTTCTGAGAAGATTTGTGTGCAAGACAAGTTTGAGCGAACAATCCGTCAGAAAAAAATCCATGGTTTTGATGGCGAATGTCTGATCATGTGTACGCGGCATAAGACTAATACAACTTATGGTACAGGATGCTGATAAATTCACTATGGCTACTTGCTTTTACAGTCAGAAATGAAACCATTTATCAGGCTAGAATTAGTGATTTAATGAATCTTATCAGAATCAAAATGGGTATGTTGCTGTACCACCAAACATTTTTATATTATGAGAAAAGTTCCACAGAATAAAAGCCAAAACAGTGCCCTCTTAACAATGACTGAAGGAATAATGCTGGCCATACACTAGACGAAAAATCGTCCGAAAATCTGGTATGCTTGGCTCTCCTGCGAGAGAGTTGGAGTTCCTCTACACCAACTGGTTCCCTCAACCTCACCGGTGTCCTGTTCCTACTGGGCCTTCAGCATCTGCAAGTCTTCACCTGCTTCCGGCCACGAGCCTATCAACACTACAGGCACTCGTGTTCCTCCTAGCCCTAACCGCCGTCTGTCTCAACCTCAGAGGGGTTTGGGCTGGAGATACAAGAGGGGCTGACCTCGTCATACCGGACTCCTACCAGGTACGTGACAGTGTGTTGTGAGCTTCTTATACAGCTCTTTGTCCTCCTGGGACTTGCAGTCCTATGCAGTCCCTAGCTTGAGAACTGTCTCCTGGGGACTATATCACCCATAGTTCCAGACAGCTCCAAGCTTTTTTTTGCATTGATACATGTCCCCTGGGACAGGACCCAGGTCCCCAAACACTTTTTAGGACAATAACTTGCATATTAGCCTTTAAAATTAGCACTTTAGATTTCAAATGTTCGAGTCCCATAGACTTTAACGGGGTTCTAAAGTTTACACGAACATTTGGTGTGTTCACAAGTTCATCCCTGGTCTTTAAATATCTTTCCTGTTGGTGTTGAGCTATAAGGACTAGTTCTACTAGTCTACTAATCTCTTTGGCTTTACTTATCCACATCTCTATTGTTGGTGAAAATGGTGATTTCCACTTCATCGGTATACAAGCTTTTGCAGCATCTAAGGCCCCGTACACACGACCGAGTTTCTCGGCAGAATTCAGCCAGAAACTCGATCGGAGCTGAATTCTGCCGAGAAACTCGGTCGTGTGTACACTTTTCACCGAGGAAGCCGACGAGGAACTCGTCGGGCCAAATAGAGAACATGTTCTCTATTTCCTCGTTGTTCAATGAGGAAAGTTGGCCCGCCGAGATCCTCAGCGGCTTCAACACAGAACTCGATGAGGAACTCGATGTGTTTGGCACGTCGAGTTCCTCGGACGTGTGTACGGGGCCTAAGAGGTGACAAGTACTTGATTCCCTGTATGCTTCCTCTGAAATATGATTTACGTGCAATAGAAAGAATTCTGGGTCATATGTTGTGTACAAATCTGAATAATTTGTTTAATCTCCAGCCAGAAACTTCTTAGCCTGGGACAGTCCCAAAAAATATGTAACATTGTGCCCTTACTTCCCTGACATCTCCAACACTTTTCCGAGACGTCTGGGAAGATTTTATTTAATCTTTCTGGTGTCCTATACCATCTCGCAAAGATCTTAAAATGTGTTTCTTGTATTCTCACGCAGATAGGTGTTTCATGCGCACGTCTATACATTGTCGCTGTTCTCTTCCTGTTTAACACAGAGTGTGATGTCTGGGCATATAGCCAAGATAGCTAAAATTGCTGATTGGAGGAAAGGCACACACCTCCTCTCCACATAGGCAGAGACTCTCAGAGGTGTTTTGTTACAGGGCCAGCTGCCTGCTAACCTATTTATAGCAACCACCCCCAACACAAATTTCAGGCTGATTTTATCTGATGTGTCCGATAATTTGTCAGGAGTTGTCAGGCTGATAACAGAGGAACAGGTCAAACGAGAGCTATGGGACTTGGCTCTTTGAAGAGAGATAACAAAATACTGCAGATATATGTGCCCAGCTCAAATTTCATGAATTTGGTTTACATCCACTTTAACCACTAGCCGACCAGCCACCGCAGTTTTTCCGCGGCAGGTCGGCTCGGCTGCACGAAACAACGTAATATTACGTAATTTCTCATTTCAGCCAATATTGGGCCTGCTCACCCCCGATTCCTGACGCGCGTGCCCGATTGGCGCGATCACGCCAGGCACCCGCAATCGCTCGTTACAGAGCGAGAACCGGCCTGGTGTAAACACACAGCTCGCGGTCCTGTTGGGGAGAAATGACTGATCGTATGTTCCTACAATGTATGAACAGCGATCTGTCATTTTCCCTAGTCAGTCCCACCCCCCTTCAGTTAGAACACACCTGGGGAACATAATTAACCCCTTCTTTGCCCCCTAGTGTTAACCCTTTCCCTTCCAGTGACATTTTTACAGTAATCAATGCATTTTTATAGCACTGATCGCTATAAAAATGCCAATGGTCCCAAAAATGTGTCAAAAGTGTCCGAAGTGTCCGCCATAAGGTCGCAGTACCGATAAAAATCGCTGATCGCCGCCATTACTAGTAAAAAAAAATATTAATAAAAATGCCATAAAACTATCCCCTATTATGTAGACGCTATAACTTTTACGCAAACCAATCAATAAACGCTTATTGCAATTTTTTTTTTGAAAAATATGTAGAAGACAATGTATCGGCCTAAACTGAGGAAAAAAATGGAAAATTTATTACCAAATACTTACCGTAATTTTCCTTTCCTGATAGACTCCATGGCAGACTACGTGTGGGTTAACCCCGCCTCCTCTCCTACTATAGGACCCCCTACCCATAAATTTGAGCTCACCTCCATGGACGGTGTTCCGTAACTAGCCGACTCTTAGTCCAATCTCATATTATAGCTCATGGGTGGGAACTCCGTCTGCCATGGAGTCTATCAGGAAAGGAAAATTACGGTAAGTATTTGGTAATAAATTTTCAGTTTTCCTGACAGACTCCATGGCAGACGGAGTTCCCACCCATGAGCTATAATATGAGATTGGACTAAGAGTCGGCTAGTTACGGAACACCGTCCATGGAGGTGAGCTCAAATTTATGGGTAGGGGGTCCTATAGTAGGAGAGGAGGCGGGGTTAACCCACACGTAGTCTGCCATGGAGTCTATCAGGAAAGGAAAATTACGGTAAGTATTTGGTAATAAATTTTCCATTTTTTTCCTCAGTTTAGGCCGATACATTGTCTTCTACATATCTTTAAAAAAATATGGCCATGAATAAGCACTAAGTCAGTGCGAAACGTCGGTTATCCTCCTGTTTCTGTTGCTGTGGTCCGGAACTTGGACACCCAGGAAGACCGGTACTATCTGGACTAGAGGACCCACCCGGAGAACATGGACAGGCGAGGAGCTGAGCCGTTTGGACACCATCTATTTACATGCACTTTACCCCTGTAGGGGTGAGTGCCTCTGGTGAGTGGGGACCCAGGAGAGGGAGCACCGGACCCACTGCGTAAAGCTGCACAACTGTATATTGTGACTACTCACCCTGTTTGGAAAACACATGGTCACGAATAATTTTTGATTGATTTTGCATGGACTACTGCTCCTATTTTTACTCACTGGACTACTTATTTAGCATTTGCCTATTTTTAATATTTTAATATTTTTTGGATATATTTACACTTTGCCGGTTCTGACCTATAGCATTATCGCTGATAGGTGGATACTTTTAATTATTGATTCATATACTCAACGTTTGGTCACTTCCTATTTTATTTTAAATTGCACTTGTTTATGTAATGCATATTTAATGCGTTTGTAACTATACAGTACCACTTGTGACTGTGAGTCACATTCATCTCACTTTACCACTGGTATACATTTATTTTATACTGCTTCATACATGAGCAGCATACTGAGGCACTTTATTGTCACAGACTCACTAGCTATAAGCTTTCTAGGGGTCAGTTAACAGTCAGTCACGTACCAACTCCCCGGTACTCTTAGCCTCCACTAGAGACAGCGCCACCACCCCCACACCTTTACTATTCTCTTTCTGTGTCCTCTAGGGGATTACATCTGGGGGGGGCTGCAGTCTTATTATAGATTTGTGTTTGGTTTACTTATCCAACACACCACACTCACTCCACATCTCCACTACTGCTACATATTTCCAATTAGTGGTTCCTAAGCGCGGCTCCACATTCTAACTTAATTGAGGGTAGCCTTGTCTGTTGAAAGTAGCCTAACCTGGGTCAAATATTGTTTCCCTCTCACTTATGTCAAAGTCCCAGCACTCGTTGGATGTCCTGTTTTTCATTGGAGGGAGAGAAACTGTGGGGGGCAGAAGCATTCGTTTTGACAACCCTGCAGCAGCAGGCAGGAAACGTTGCGGACAAAACAACCAGTATAACATTACTCATAGTCCAAGTTTGTCATTTAATAATTCAATCAACTCATATGAACTGAGATAAGTTTTAATACTGTACATATTTGGACTTTCTGGGTGACAATGCTCTGTCCTGCTTGCCAATTCTTCTTGTCGCCATTTCATATTGACTTTTCATATTGACTTTCAATAGACACTACATCTTACTGTTTCTACACACTCCATGTTGGCATGGCTAATGCCGCGAACACACGATCAGGCTTTTGCCTGGCCAAATCTCATCGGAATTCCATCGGAGAGAAATAGAACATGTTCTATATCTAAACTCCGGTGGAATTCATCAGAATTTCTAAAGAAAAAACTCAGACGGGGCTACACACAATCGGAGTATTCGATGGAAAAAGTCAGTCAGATTTTTTCAATCGGAAATTTCGATCGTGTGTACAAGGCATAACTGTTTTCACTATCAGTAGTGCATGCCTGCAAAGAGGTTTCAGGAGAACCTTAGTGAGAACTATATTTTATTTTATAACATGCCAATTGCCTTATGATTTCTAATGCTTTGTAAACTAATGGTATTCAGATTTGGTATACATATACGTCATACAACAAAAAGTTAAATTCAAAACTACAAGAATCAAGATCAACCTATCCATTATTAAAAAAAATAATAAAAAAAAAATAACCAAATGCCCATATTACTTACCTGATGCCATAATCACATGATAATCCCACTCTCTTCTTATGTTTCTGTTTTTTTTCTGGGATCCTTGTTTTGTTGTCTACTTTACTACCTGTGTAATGGCGACTGCTACAATTAATGCAGATGGCACTTCCAGCATCTGGGTCCTCTTTTACAGGTTACATAGGCATAAATGATTGGGACCCAGATGATAACGAGCAGGGAAAATGTCTGGTCCCCAGGTCATGAAATTAGCTTGGCTTGTTGAGGAAACTGACTGATCCATTCCACTGCATGTCTTCTTAGGAAGAGGTGTTTGGAATTAAAACTGAGGAATAAGATTATTGATGCACAATACATTATTTAAATTTCAGTTGTGCCTGGAGTGGGGCTTTAATTGTTCTACATGTGTAAACTAATAAATGGTAAATTGATTGGTTGCCCTAGGATACTGCTTATTGAACCTTGCTTTTTATGTTCAAAGGTAAGCCAGAACTTATATGTAATTTGTATTCTGCATCAAAAAGTTTATAATCTCATAAGAGATTTTAGAGTCGCAAATGTGTAAAACCAGAGTTTATTTGCTTATTTTCTTGTAGCCTGCAGTAGTAATAATAGTTTATAGGATAATGCACCTCATGTATTATTTTTAAAGAAAATTAACTTTTGTCAAGGAGAAGGGGTACTATTGACAACTGGGAAAAAAAGATAATGGGAAATTGAGCAGTATTGCTGCTCAAGGGTGACCTGCCAAAATTGTTTTATTTTCTGCTGAGTTTGCCGAGCTGGCTGCCTGATCATGGAGCTCCAGTGCTTACAGGGACACAGAGGCACACAGAAAGCCCTACAGGGTCACATTACAACACCCCACCACAGCAATCTGGCCCCCTGGCATCAATGGATTATGACTAGGAAGAGTAAAGAGGACCATTTGTCACAGAAGCTGATAGCCCTTTCACACAGGGATACCTTAGCTTCCTGCTCTCCACAGCAACCTGTTCAGCACAACAATTCTCCCAAAAAAGGCAGTCTTCCAAAAAGCCAATACTCTCTCCCTTCAAAACCTGTCTAAGAGTCCAGAGAAAGCAAGATTCTGGATGGATGGCTCGGAAATTGGGGTGAGCTCTAACCATGATTTGGGGGAGGATACCAGAGAACTTTATAAACTGATTATTTAGAACATAAAAAGGATTTCCATACATTTTTTCTTTTTGTACATAATAATATAATAATGGAATAATAGAAAAAAAAGACAAATAAATAAGTAAGTACAATCAGAATGATATTGAAAACAGTAATACACATAGTCAAATGGGATGTGACAGGCCAAACATATTCACAGATCAATTATCTTTGACAATGAAAACTCTCTATACACTGAGAGATTGGTAATGGTAAACTGCTTACAGAGTAAAACACAGGTGAAGTGTCAGGAAGTAGAAGAGACGTTCCATATTCAGAGATATCCCATAGTTCACAAATTGTATTAGATGCTGCTAGCATATGCTTTGAGGTATTCCATTCTGCAAAGCTCAATTATAGTGTTAAGAAGCATAGATGTGGTAGGTGAATCTCACAAGTAATATGTAAGATAACTATTTTTTGTTGTATTTTTGAGACCAGGGAAAGGGAGACCTAGTAGGTAATGTAGTGGGTTCAGTGGTAAAGAAGTGTTACCAATGGTTGGAAGATTAGACATCACATTGTCCCAAAAGGGTTGTATCTGTGGGCAGTGCCAAAAAATGTGGAAATGTGAGCCCATGGAGGAGCCACATCTCCTTCAAAGTGAGGGTACATTGTCTATGTCTATGTCAAATTTATGGGGTCCTTTACCAGAACATCAGGATATTTACTGTAGTTTCTCCCTGCACCACAAATCTAGATTAACTAAAAGTTGAGGAACATATCTTTTTCAACAGGGATTGGATTCTGTAAAATATGGGACCATTTTTGCATATCAGAATGGGAAATATCCGAGAGGAAGGTAGCCTTGTGTAGTAGTTTGTTGATGGTGGAGATTAAATTAAGTTGATACAGTCCCTGGGCACAAGCCCAATAAGGGCGAGAAAAAGTGTCTGTTGTTGTTTAGGGGTCTTGGATTTATCCCCTCATTCCTTAAAGGAATTATTTTATTTATTTATTATGGTCAAACTAGATGGATTTGTGTCTTTTTTCATTCTAACTATGTAACTATGAATAAATTCTGCGAGTGATAGGCTGTCAGAGTTAAAACAAGGAGGCTCGAGCCCATGGAGACATGTGTTAAAGGGATGTGTTATCAGGTATTAAAGGATTAAAAAGCGCTCTAGAGAGAGGTGGGCACGTTGAAGAGAAAGAGTACTTTTTGGAAACAGAACCCCAGATCTGTAATGAGAACAACACAGGTGCTAGGCACATGTGTAGCATAATAATACTTTATAAAATTATGAGCTCCCAGACCTCCTCTTGTACAGTGGGGGGGTTGTGAAAACACAGGTCTAGCAATTTAGTTGGCTTTGTTGTGCCAAATAAAGTTTTGGAACCAGCAGTGTATGGTTTTGAGCGGAGGTATAGGGATAGGTAGGGTTTCAAAAAGATATAACAGTTTAGGTTATCAGAATGTTTATCTTACTCAGCCATGAAATAGGGTAAATATCCCACTGTTTCAGCAGGCTTTGAAGTTTTTTTAAAAAGGTCGAATAGTTAGCATCGTATAGAGTGGAATATGTAATGGTCAACACTAGGGTTGAGTGAACCCGAACTGTAAAGTTTGGGTTCGGTACGGACTTTGGGTTTTTCCCGAACCCGGACCCGAACCCGAATAATTGGAAAAAGTTCGGGTCTGGGATCGGAGTTCGGGGAAAAAAATGCGCGGAGGTCCCCGTTACCATTTCACACAGGGGGGGGTCAGGATCTGGGGGTCCCCTTTGTTAAAGGGGTCTTCCATGAAGGGAGGTCTATTAGACCCTAGATCTTTCCTATGCCCTCAAAGCATCTGACCACACCAAAATCGGTGTGATAAAATGCTTTTCCATTTTCCCATTGGCGCTGTTTATATATATTCGGGGGGGGGGGGGGCATTCCCTCCCACTGCTTGTAAAAGCAGTTTGAGGGGCTATTTAGCCACTAGTATTGCTTTTAAATGAAAACCGACTGCTGGCTGAAAAGAATGATACCAAGATGATACCTAAAACCGAAGGCATCATTCTGGTATAACCATTCAAAGTCCAGCAACATACCAGTACGTTGATGGTTCTTGTTGGACATGTATTGTAATCTTTTTTTTTTCATGCAGCCTGTTGGCTGAACGAAAAAAATAGATTAATATGTGGGTATGCCCACCATTAGAATACCTCCCTTCATCCACCCACTTCTAAAGATGGGCATACATGCACCATTTATATATGCCAAAGCATGGGGGCATCCTCCCGCAAAAAAAGTTATGCCGCATACACATGATCTGACTTTTCCACGGGCAAGCCTCAGCAAGCCTCAGTCGGAATGTCGACCGTATGTACGCGGCATTAGGAGCAAAATCGCTTGTCTGCCCCTAATGCCCTAATGCTTCGGCATATATATGCTATTTTTTTTAACTGTTGTGTTGAAATCACCTCCTGCAGCACTGGAGTCACGGCTTTATGTATTGTGGGAGCAAACACCGTTGCTGTCAAGATAAATAAATCTGTGCAACAGCTGAATGGCGTACCTGAAAACAGTAAAGTAAATTACATACCTGAAAAGCAAGCATGATAAAACATAACAACAATAAAAAAACATTGCAGAATAGAATACAGTAAAAAAAGAGCAGAACAATAGAGAGAGAAAGAACAATAAATCAACAACTATTTTTTTTTTTTTTTTTTAATATATTTTTTTTAACACTTTTTTTTTTAACACTTTTTTTTTTAACACTTTTTTTTTTAACACTTTTATTTGTAACTGTTATGCCGCGTTTTTTATCATGAAACAAAACAACGTTTTTCAAACTTCATTTTAAAAAACGACGTTGCCTACACACCATCGTTTTTTCAAAATGCTCTAGCAAAGCGCGGTTACGTTCAGCACGTACGACGGCACTCTGCTCCATTCAAGCTCGCGTCATAACTTGCTTATGAGCATGTGCAGGTTTAAAAATGTTGTTTTAAACGTTGTTTTACCCACACACTATAATTTTAAATGACACAAAAAACGACGTTTTGAAAAACGACATAAAAAATTGAAGCATGTTCGAATTTTTTTTTTGTCGTTTTCCAGAAGACATAAAATTTCGTTTTCCCCACACACGGTCATTTTAAATGACGTTTTTAAAAAAGTCGTTTTTTTTTCATCACAAAAAACGACCGTGTGTACACAGCATAACTGTTCAACTTTTCGGTTCCAGGTTTGGGTCTCTCAAAATGCGATGGCATCTTGAGAGACCCTGTGTAAGTGTGTCCTAGCCTGTGAAATGCTACCCTACGCTAAAACTTCACTTGTGCGTGGTAGCGTTCAAAACATTTCCCAATGCAAAGACCAGGATTGTCAGGACAGAGTGGACAATAATAACGGGTGTCACGCCTATATCCGCGCTTTCTACAGACACAACATTTTCTTTGGGGGGCTTTTTGGGTAGGGGTACTCTCGACTTACTCTCGGCCTACTCCATTTGGTTGGGAATGGTGAGGTGCAGAACCGCCTGGATACAGGAATTCTATGATGATCTCATCCTGTAATTGAAGGAAGGATTCAGTCCATCCTGAAGCTCTGTATATCACATGAGCGTTCAGCAAAGCCAATTGAAATAAGTATAGAGACACTTTTTTGTACCAGTGTCTCGCCTTACGGGCAATATGATACAGCGCCAACAACTGGTCGTTGAGATTGACCCCTCCCATATTTTGGTTATATTCGTGGACACAGAGGGGTTTCTCCACAACTCCAGCCACCGTACGAATTTGGACTGTTGTGTCTGCGTGAAGGGTGGTAAGATTTAAAAGCTTTGACAAAGCAGGGATACATTTCAGGATAAACAGTTGTAGATCCCAGCATCTCTTAAAGTGATTGAATCATCATAGAGAAGAGTACAACATGTAGATTAAAAATGTGAAAAAAACAATATAGTGAACTTGTGTTTAAATAAAAAGGTTAATCAAAGGCCTGAGAAGTTTAAAAGCAATGTCATTAGGACTGAGACAGCATTGCAACTCAGGAAGTCAAGACCGCAGTCTTGGGTGGGACAGCTTAGGTCCTTTCCCAACGCTTCAAAATATATTATAATTGAAATAATATCTTGTAATAATAGTGAGTAAAAACCTTTTAAATGAACATACAGTAGGTGTACATCCCATGAGATGGTAACAGGGCCTACTTAGGTAGGGGGTTATGACCAACGGTCAAGTGGCAGAAAAGGGTAGATTGATAGGAACATGGCACACATGTTAAGACTGATCAAGGCTCTCTGTTTTTTTTTTTGGAGGAACATTGACATTGAAGAGTGGTAAAAGACGTCCTAGGTCTCCCTTTAGCCGGGGGTTCAGACCCGAGATAGAATAGTCGGTGGAAGTGGGGCCGTAGGAAGAGGAATAAGCTCTTCCTCTGGAAGCGGAGGTAAGCCCAGATTTCTGAAGAAAGATTCTCCTTCATGAAGATCTCAGAGCCACTAAACAAAACGGAAATGCCCAAAAATAGGCTATATGGTGGTTCTTCAGGTGAGCGGTTAATGGGGATAAATAACTGAATATTTGGATCCTATCACCTTTGTATTCCAATTGGGATCTATTGCAGGTAGCCAGAGTGAGGGCCTCTTTGATAACTTAGTAGTGAGCTTCTCATCGAGGATCACAATGGTTAAAAGTGTGGGGGATGAGAGAGGTGCTGGGCTGTTGCCTGCAGCGTGATCTGGATCTTAGGATGCCTGTTCCAGAAAGTCCCCCAGATACTCTGCTGGTTTTCCCTGTGTACTCAAGGCCAGGGATGTGGGCCTGAGTGAGTGAGTGAGTGAGTGAGTGAGTGAGAAACTTATATAGCGCAACACATGCGAACTGAATCGCCTCTGGGCGCTTTTAGTAACCATTCCCTAAGTAAAAACTTTTGCCTTCAGAAGAGATAGGTCTTGATTTTTCTCCTGAAGGCTAGGTGGTTCACCTCCAATCGGATGCAGGTTGGTAGAGCATTCCATAGTCTAGGGCCTTGGACTGCAAAACGTTGTTCTCCTTTGGATTTGTATCTGGCTTTGGGTATCTGGAGTAGATTTTGATTGGTGGATCGCAGAACGCGATTGGGGATGTGAGTTTTTAGTTTTTAGTAAAGATATTGGGGGGTATTTCTTTGAACACACTTATGTGTTAGGCAAAGTGCCTTGAAAGTGATTCTGTCTTTTACTGGCAACCAATGAAGGGATCTCAGAGAAGATGAGATTGATTCCCATGTTTTTTTCCCAGTCACAAGTCGAGCGGCCGTATTCTAAACGACTTGCAGACGAGAGATTTGATATTTAGGGAGCCCGAGGTAGAGGGCATTTGCATAGTCAAGTCTGGAGTTGATAATTGTTCCCACCACGACTGCTATGTCTTCTTTCGGGATAAAGGGAATGAGTCGATGTAGTAGGCGCAGTAGATGGTGAGATCCGCTGACTACTGACCCTATTTGCGCATCCATTGTCATGTAGGTATCAAAAATGACTCAGAGACTTTTGACTTTGGTGCTAGGGGTGATGGTTTTACCCAAATTGGGTGGGGGTATCCATGTTGTTGTGGGATTATGTTTATGATTGGCGTGAAACAGGAAAAGTTCTGTTTTCGAACCGTTAAGTTTAAGATAACTCTTTGTCATCCAATTTTCTATCAAAGTAAGGCATTTCTCTAGTCCAAGATAATGATCCTTTTTGTTGCAGATACGAAAGTACAGTTGTGTGTCATCAGCATAAGAGTGGTAAAGTAACTTCTGGTTACTGATGATTTCAAAGAGAGAGCGAAGATAGATATTGAATAGTACAGGGGACAACAGGGATCCCTGCGGGACTCCGCAAGAGACCAAGCGTTTTTCAGAAGTGAAAGGACCCAGTTTCACTATTTGTGATCGGTTTTCCAAGAAGGAGGAAAACCAGGAAAGATCCCATTCCGCCACTCCGGCTACTTCAGCTAGCTGAGTCAGTAGTACTTTTTGGTCTACAGTATCAAATGCAGTGCTTAGGTTCAGCAGTACCAAAAGAGAAGATTATCATTCGTCTGCTGCCTCGAGAGCATCATCCCATATTTTGAGCAGTGCTGTTTCTGTCCCGTGACCAGGACGGAAACCCGATTGAAACGGATCGAGTAATTTGTGGGTGTCTAAATGCTGTTGTAGCTGTTGTAAAACTTCTTTCTCCATTACCTTCGAGAAGACATTTAGGCCGGTTATGGGTCAGCGGTGGTTTGGGTCTTTGGGGTCAAGGGTGTTTTTTTTTAGAATTGGTTTGATTATACCTTGCTTCAGCAGTGTTGGCACCATGCCTTCCTTGAATGACTGGTTTATGAGCTGGGTGATTGCTGGTGCCACAATGTTGGCACATTCTTTCAGCAGTTTAGTGGGGATGATATCATTGGGTGCTGTGCTATTTCGCAGAGAGCTGATAATATTTTTTGTGGCATCGATGAAAATGGGTTTTAAAGTGAAATTAGATGATTGCGGCGGATTTATGTGGGTATTAGCTTTGTGATTTAGGGGGGGGGGGTCGATGAAAGTTCTATTTTGCTGAATACTTTCACGGATTTTATCAATTTTGTTAATAAAATAATTAGATAATTCATTGCAAAATTCTTGTGAATCAGAATTCGGGGCCTCTAGACAGACTGGGTTCATGGTCTTGGTGACTAGGTTAAAGAGTTTGCGGGGACGGTTTTTGGGCATTTGCGATGATGTTGGAAAAGTGATTTTTCTTGGCTTTAATGATTTCTTTGTGGTATTTGTTGGTTATTACCTTGTAAATAGTATGTTTTTTCTCTGAGTAGCATCTTTTCCAAGCGGCTTACGCTCTTCTATGCTCCTGCTTCAACAGCGACAGCTGGTCGTTAAACCAGCTGGAGTTGTTTTTGCGGATGCATGTTTTGCATTTTGGCGCTACTAAGTCGGCTGACTGTAGTAGAGCCTTGTTGATGGCGTAAAGTGTGGCTGTTTGATGTTGTTGGATTGTTTTTATTTTGTTCCCTAATGTTGTTTTGAAGAGTTCCGAGTGGAGCTTCTTCTGAGATCTAGTCCAGTGTGTTGTCACCGGTTTTAAGTTTTTTTTTAAGGGGATATTATTGGAAATTATGAATTTAATTGCATGGTGATCTGTCCATGGTAGCGGCTCGTTTTCCAGAATGTTGATTTCTAAGTCTTGTCTGAAAATGAGGTCGAACATGTGACCTGAAGCATGTGTGGGCCCACATACTAGTTGCTGCAGAGCTAATCCTTCCAAATGGTCAATGCAGGAGTCGGCTACGGGGTCCTGTGAGGAGTTGGCCCAGAGATTGAAATCCCCGAGCAGCAGGAGGTGTTTGATGTTTAGGGTATAGGTGGAGATGAACTCAGTCAATGACGTGAGAAGGTGCGTTTTTGGTCCAGGTGGTCTATAACAGAGTAATATGTGGACAGTATCCTGGGGATTCATTTGCAGTTGCAGAGTGAGGGTTTCCATGAATGGAAGTGAGCTCTGAAGGTCTGGTTTAGTGATCGAGAGGTGAGTCTTGTAGATCACCGCCAGGCCTCCCCCTCTTTGCCCCACTCGGTTTTCTGTTAGAATGCGATAATTTTCTGGCACCAATTCTCCTAGAATGGTGTTACAGTCCGCTGTTAGCCAGCTTTCTGGGATAAAGAGGCATTCTAGATCGTGTTGGAGGATGAAATCATGGATTTCTTGTCGGTGTTTTATTGCCGATCTTGTGTTGACCAAAGCGCATGATATGTGCTTTGGCTGGGAAGTGCACATGTAATTTTTGACTGTTGATCGTCGATCGATTATTAACAGTTGCTCATTCCTTAGAGCTTTTTTAGTGGCGGCTGGTAATGTTGCGGCGGATGGATTTAAACTCCAAATGGTTTTTGCAGAGTACCTGTGATTAGTCGATTAGTCATAATCGCAGACATGCCAAAGATGGTGATAGTGGAAAAAAATGTTGATCGGGGAGGTATGGGAAGAAAATTTGCAGGTGGGCCCTCAACTTTCTAAACCATCCCTCCCTGTTGATCCAGAGGAAGGCGAAAAAACCCTGACCAAGCAATGTCAATCTGCTGCGACAGGGAAAAAAATTCCTTCCTGATCCCTCAAGGGCGATTGGGCGAACCCTGGATCAAGTGCTGACTAGTGGTGGTCTCGGGATTTATTACCTATTAGTGCTGACGAAGAGGGGGGGGGGTATAGAGCCTGAGTATTGGTTGCTTTCGTAGGTGGGGCCTGGTGTTTTATGGCTGTGGAGGGGGAGTGGGGGTAAGTGCACAGAGATGCTCCTGGGGCGAAAGGGGAGTTTTAGGAGGTTTTACGGGGGGTAATTAGGCGAGACGTGCGCCGCACTGCTAGGCCACGGCTGAAGCCGCGGACTTTCCTGAAGATGCGGCCGCCGCAAAAATGTTGAGAGTAGGTGAGAGTAGGCCTATCTGGTGGTTGCTAAAATCCAGCGTGGAACCAAAAGTAATCCTCTGGATCTAAGTTTATTCTTGTGATATGCAACGTGAAGATACTTGAGTCCTTCCCCATCCCTCTACCCCTCTGTTGGAAAATCTGTTCAATAAAACCTTTGAAAGACTTTGTGTTGGTGCAGACATCTCTTCAGGATAACTCTTCAAGGAGAACCCCTGAGATGAGTGCATGGAACAGTAAGGTAATGGCAGACCCAAAACTAAACCAGCAGCTCTTTCAGGGGTAGTGCTACAGATACTGGCCCAGATTCAAGTAGAATCGCGCAATATTTGCGTGGGCAAAGAGCAAATTTTTTTCTCTGCGCCCACGCAAATATTGCGCTTTGCCCGCGATTCACGGAGCAGTTGCTCCGTAAATTGCGCGGGCAATATGCTAAGCAGCCGGGCGCAAGGCTGCCTAATGTAAATGATCCCGCCGGGGGCGGGAATCATTTAAATTAGGCGCGCTCCCGCGCCGAGCGAACAACGCATGCTCCGTCGCGAAACTTTCCCTACGTGCATTGCGGCAAATGACGTCGCAAGGACGTCATTTGCTTGTAAGTGAACGTGAATGGCGTCCAGCGCCATTCACGGTTCACTTACGTAAACAACGTGAAATTTAAACGTCGCGAGCGGGAGGCACAGCTATACTTTAGCATTGGCTGTGCCTGCTATTAGCAGGAGCAACCTTATGCTAAAGGCGCCGTACGGAAAGTCCGTACCTTGCGTACGCAGGGCCCGCGCAACTTTTGTGAATCGGTGGTAGTATGCAATTTGCATACTACACGCCGATCACAAAGGCCGCGCCCCCTAGCGGACAACGCAAGAATGCAGCCTGGGATGTGAAGGCATAAGGAGGCTTATGTTTGTCACATCCTAGGCTGCATTCGGTGTAACGAGGTTCCTGAATCAGGAGCACTCGTTACACCGGAGCAAGTAAGCACTTGCGCCGCGCAACTATGGTTGCGCGGGCGCAAGTGCTTCTTGAATCTGGGCCACTTTGTGTAATTTGGCCCCATACGCCCAGAGGTTGCAAAAAGCTAGATGCAAAATAAGAAAAACATGTTTGTAAATTTTAGGCTTGGTGCTGGCTGTCCTGCTTCCCTAAGCACGGGTCCAAGAGTGCCATTATAGTAAATTCAGCCCTGACGGAGAGCTGTTTTATAATAATAAACAGTATATTATTCATGACAATATTTAATAAAAATAAATTATCAAGTCAGTTTTAAGGGAAAACTGAAGTGCAAAATGCAGTAATCTATAACAATGCATATTTTGGAGCCTCCATGCAATTCCTTCTTGTCAGATCACAGACATATGAATAGTGATTGGTAAATGTAGATTGTCTGCAAAGTATGGAGATGAAAAAAATAAAGGCAAAGAAGGAATTTGATCATTGCGGACAAAGATGTTTCAATCAGATAGTAAACTGCCCAGCAGATGGTGCTGTTGAACAAATATATAGACTTTCATAGGCCATATATTACAAAAATGCACAAATTTGTTGAACAAACCAAGTTTACAAAATAGCTTTGTTACTTTAGGGTGAGGTTTTAGGAGGATATCAGATATAAAATATATATATAAAAAAACATAAAGGCAGTTTTCAAGTTTTCATTACTCGAACTAAAATGAGTTGTCTCTAAAAGTAAAAAGAGGCTTATTTGCACAGTGTGCATTTCATTTCTTCAAATGATAATGTACTGCCCTTATAAGCAATTTTCTAGGAAAAACAGCAAACTAAACACATGTGTATGGAATAGATAACCTAGTCGATTGTGGTTTATGTTTTAATGCTTTTTTAAGCTAATTCTTATAAAGTCAAAACTTGTTTTATTTTGCAAAGCATAATACAAAAACATGGTTTTGGTGCCTTAGGGTTTACCAACTAAAATATCTGTATGCTAAGCTATTCATCAACAGCAGCTGCATTCTGGCTACTGTAAAGTTACAATATTGTCTGCACTTTATAATCATGGATATTGGCTGCTTGATGAAGGTTTGACTACTGAACATTTAACAGCAGCAATTTGGTATTTAAGAAAACCACTAATCGTATGTAATGGTCTAGAAATGAATGTTATAAGAAGTTTATTAGCACATTTTTCCAACACTCCCACAGCAGCCAGTTATGGTCTTTTATGAAACAATGTTAAAGAGACATACAGTAGTAAAAATACAGTATATATGTATTTATATATATATATATATATATATATATATATATATATATATATATATATATATATACTGTATATATATATATATATATATATATATATATATTAGGGCTGTGGAAATTAACTTTTAATTAATCGATTAATCTTTAATTTTTTTGATCGATCAAAATTATTTTGATTTGTACTCAACTCTCCGCTGGCTTCAGGGAGTTCCAAACTTGAGATCTTTGGTTCCAACCCCCGTGTCTTTGTGCGACGCAGAAAAGGTGAACGGATGGACTCTACTTGCCTGGTTCCCACCGTGAAGCATGGAGGAGGAGGTGTGATGGTGTGGGGGTGCGTTGCTAATTGACACTGTTGGGAATTTATTCAAAATTGAAGGCATACTGAACCAGCATGGCTACCACAGCATCTTGCAGCGGCATGCTATTCCATCCGGTTTGCGTTTAGTTGGACCATCATTTATTTTTCAACCGGACAATGACCCCAAACACACCTCCAGGCTGTGTAAGGGCTATTTGACCAAGAAGGAGAGTGATGGGGTGCTGCGCCAGGTGACTACCTCTTGAAGCTCATCAAGAGAATGCCAAGAGTGTGCAAAGCAGTAATCAAAGCAAAAGGTGGCTACTTTGAAGAACCTAGAATATGAAATATATTTTCAGTTGTTTCACACTTTTTTGTTATGTATAATTTCCACATGTGTTAATTCATAGTTTTTATGCCTTCAGTGTGAATCTACAATTTTCATAGTCATGAAAATAAAGAAAACTCTTTGAATGAGAAGGTGTGTCCAAACGTTTGGTCTGTACTGTATATATATATTGCATTGATTTTTTTGTTAAACTTCAGCAACTTCAGATTGAAACAGAAAGGTAATTTGTAAAAGCATAATATTATAATATTTCTTGTGTAGCAATTGTATATGCTCTATGCTTTTTTTTTTCAAGAAAATGGAGTTCTTCATTAGGTCCCCCCTGCAGGATTACCTGGCTGTCCCTCCCTTGCTTTCCTAGTGTGTGTACAGTACTGTACACTCACACAGTACTGTAGCTGCCCAGAAGCAACATCTCTGACAGTCAGAGCACCAGAGAATATGGATAGCAGAGGCATCTGCACCTGGGCAACAGGCAAGGGATAATAGACATATGCCCAAAGCTAGCGACGTCCATAATGGAGGTGCCATGGTCTACCCTTTACATTATTATTGGGTAGATCATAATGAACCTGTTGCCGACCACAATGAACATGTCTGACTTCTTAAGGCCCCTTTCACACTGGGATGGAAGGTGCGGTGGCGGTAAAGCGCCATAATGGGAATGAGCGTTGGAGGAGCGGAAAACACACCGCTCCTTCACCTCGGGCTTCACCTGCGCTAGCAGGACCTATCCAAAAGTCCTGCTAGCCGCATCTTTCAAGCGGTGAGAGGAGCAATGTGTTTACCGCTCGTCCACCGCTCCTTCCCATTGAAAGCAATGGGAAACCGTGGCTATACCGCCGGCAATGCGCCTCTGCAGAGGCGCATTGCGGATGGTATTAACCCTTTTTCGGCCACAAGCGGGGGGTAAAATCTCACCGCTAGCGGCCGAATACCGCCACAATTCCGACGGTAAAGCGCAGCTAAAAATAGCGGTGCTTTACCGCCATCGTACCTCCCGCCCCAGTGTAAAATCGGCCATAGGGAAGCCCATTCATCTAAATGGACTGCCCAACACACCACAATGAACCAAAAGTCATAGATGCAGCATTGTCAGCAGCTCAGCACACCATAACGCATGGCCATCGGCAAGATGCATTGGGTAACATTCAGAATGACTAATACATCTAACATGCATTGATGTACCTTAGCACAACACAATAGTGTAGATGGGTCCATAATAAACCAACCCCATTAAATCAATTAACTCTGCTTTGCCCATTCTTGTTGATTTACGCATAAAGTGCAGATGCCTTTAGCCTTGAGAAATGTCTACTAGCATGCAACGTAATTTAACAAAATGAGAATTAGGTCTCAAACTTCGATATCACTGAACAAAGCTTTGTTAAAGTACTGCTAACAGCTGTTCAGTGAGTCTACCTCTTAGCTAAGCAGAAGCTTTCCCTTATAATCTTTCACAACAACACCTATATGGATTGCTTTTGTCTGTTTTTGTTACAAAAGTAGAGAGCTTAAAAGATCTTACTAAGTATCTTCTCTGAAGGGACAGATGATAATAGATCAGTATGTTTTAACTGGATATTTATGATTGGCTGTGGGATGCAAATTAAAAGCTCTTTACATGAAGGTTACCAAAGATCCCATTGTTCCAGAGGTAGATGATAGGCAAAAATGTGATGCAATTCTTTTGATACAGAAGGCATTATTATTACTATATTAAGTGGTGTTACAGTCACAGTGATGAAAGGATAGTGAAGGGGCAACTAATCCGGTAGACCCAAGGGTGATGCCAGAGGTTTATTCAAAGCAAAAAATAACGATTGCCCCACTTTTTGTACATACTGGGGTAGATACAGAGAGAAGATACGACAGCGTATCTCCAGATACGCTGTCGTATCTCTGGGTCCGACCGGTCGTATCTATGCGCCTGATTCATAGAATCAGTTATGCATATATTTCCCTAAGATCCGACTGGCGTAAGTGTTTTACACCGTCGTATCTTAGGCTGCATATTTACGCTGGCCGCTAGGTGGCGCTTCCATAGATTTACGCGAGGAATATGCAAATGAGCTAGATACGCTGATTCAGAAACGTATGTCCGGCCGGCGCATTTTTTTACGTCGTTTACGTTAGGCTTTTTTCGGCGTATAGTTACCCCTGCTATATGAGGCGTATCCTATGTTAAGTATGGCCGTCGTTCCCGCATCGAGTTTTGAAAATTTTACGTTGTTTGCGTAAGTCGTTCGCGAATAGGGCTGGACGTAATTTACGTTCACGTCGAAAGCAGTGGTCCAGATTCAGGTAGGGGCGCGCACTGATACGGCGGTGCAGCATATAGTTTTTACGATACGCCTCCGTAAATTACTGGAGCTACGCTGCATTCACGAAGCATTTGCTCCGTAATTTGCGGCGGCGTATCGTAAAAGGGGCCGGCGTAAGCACGCGTAATTTAAATGATGCCGTAGGGGGCGTGGATCATTTAAATTAGCCGCGTTCCCGCGCCAAACGTACTGCGCATGCTCCGTCTGGAAAATTTCCCAACGTGCATTGTGGTAAATGACGTCGCAAGGACGTCATTGGCTTCGACGTGAACGTAAATGGCGTCCAGAGCCATTCACGAACGAGTTACGCAAACGACGCAAAATTTGAAAATCGCGACGCGGGAACGACGTCCATACTTATCATTGGCTGCGCCTCCTAATAGCAGGAGCAGCCTTACGGCGAAAACGACGTACGCAAACGACGTAAAAAACGAGCGCCGGCCGCGCGTACGTTTGTGAATCGGCGTAAGTATGCAATTTGCATACTCTACGCTGACAACTACGGGTGCGCCACCTAGCGGCCAGCGTCAGCATGCACCCTAAGATACGACGGCATAAGAGACTTATGCCAGTCGTATCTTAGGCTACAGTTGGCGTATCTAGCTTTCTGAATACAGAAAGTAGATACGCCGGCGCTACTTAGCAATTACGCTGTGTATCTATGGATACGCAGGCGTAATTGCTCTCTGAATCTACCCCAATGACAATTTGCGGCGGAATTTCGAGCATGCGCACTGGGATTTTTTCACGAACGGCGCATGCACCGTTCGTAAAAAACGTCAAATACGCGGGGTCACAGTTAATATACATAAAACATGCCCACATCATCCACATTTGAATTAGGCGGGCTTATGCCGACACAGATACGTTACACCGCCGTAACTAAGGGCGCAAGTTGTTTCTGAATACAGAACTTGCGCCCTAAATTACGGCTTATACTGTAGTTGTGTTGGAACCTGAATGTTTTTTGTTTTTTTCCCATGGGGAACAGGGAGTTTTAGATCCCAACAGACATAAAAGAAGAACTCTCTTTCAAGCAGATACAGTCACACCAGTTGCTAAAACACAGAAAATTGTATTCCCCTATCCTGTTGGTGTGAAAAATTAGTAGAAAAGCCAGACATACAAAATGGTTTAATTCTAAGCAGACCTAGAAATTTTGCAAGCGTTGTCACATTTATGACAAATGGAACTAAGCCTTGGACATCAGATTATTGTCGTTATTTTCCAGCCATACAAAACACTAACAGAATTGCAGATTGCACAAACTGAGAGTCAAGCAGTGTAACAAATTGTGCTGCTCTCAATGCTTATCACAAACCAATAAATAACACATTCCTATCTAATGGTATTGGTGTTACTAATGCAAACAAATGCATTCCCCAGTCAAAATTGACGTTCAAAGGACCAAACGTTATTTTATCCGACAGCTGCACAAAAAACATTGCTATACTACAATGTACAGTCGGCATTGAATATTTCAAAGATTTTTGGGATTTACAAAAACGTAAACTCTTATTCTAATGTTTAAACCAAGGCATGCTTTTTGCCTCCTAGGTGCAGATGGTTTAAATGACTACAGATACTCCTCGTTTAACAACTTACCTATTTAACGACCACTCAGACTTACGACCTGCTCTTCCCACCCGAACAACGTGCTATACATCATTGTATTGTACAGTACAGAATTTTTATTTGTGCTCTCCTACTTATGCAAATGAAAAAAACTTTATTGAGCTGTAGTTGTGTGTTTTGACCCTTTTTTCATAATACAGTACAGTAGTTAGGAATGCTTAAAGCACTGATTACTTGTGACTCCTCGTTTAACAACCAATTAAGTGAGGAGTACCTGTATATCTATATCAGTTCTAGATTAGTTCAGCCAAAGATGTTACTGTCCCCTGCTCATGGTAGTGGTGTCATCAGTAAATGCTGTCTAATTTCTTACTCCTTGTTGAATATGAGTGTGGTGGGCCTACAATAGGCTCACCTTTCTTGATTAAATTATTAAATACATAAAGATTCTAGTACAATTGCAAGCAGGCTTTTTAATGTAACCTCTTTTTACTTATTCTCTACAGTCTACATGATTCAAGGTAAAAAGAAACACCATCAAGTAAAACCCAGACCCCAACATCTTTGAAAAATTTGCATTACATTGGACATTTCTTGATTGTATATTACCGTACATTACCTGGATGAACATTGTTATTGATTAAAACTGATTTAACTGACAATTGTGCGGCCATGCGACGTGGCTCCCAAACAAAATTGACGTCATTTTTTTCCCACAAATAGAGCTTTCTTTTGGTGGTATTTGATCACCTCTGCGATTTTTATTTTTTGCGCTATAAACAAAAATAGAGCGACAATTTTGAAAAAAAAATCTATATTTTTTACTTTTTGCTATAATAAATATCCCCCAAAAATATATATAAAAAAATTATTTCTCCACAGTTTAGTTTATTCTTTACATATTTTTGGTAAAAAAAAAATAGCAATAAGCGTTTATTGATGGGTTTGCGCAAAAGTTATACCTTCTTCAAAATAGGGGACTGTTTTATGGCATTTTTATTAATATTATTTTTTTACCAGTTATGGTGGCGATCTGCGATTTTTATCGTGACTGCGACATTATGGCGGACACATCGGACACTTTTGACACCATTTTGGGACCATTGTCATTTTTACAGCGATCAATGCTTTAAAAATGCTCTGATTACTGTAAAAATGACACTGGCAGTGAAGGGAGTTAACCACTATGTGGCGCTGCAGGGTTTAAGTGTTCCCTAGGAAGTAATTCTTAATGTTAGGGTGCGTGGATACACGTGACATATCACTGATGACTGTTCCCGATCACGGGGAACGATCATCAGTGACAGTGTCACTAGGCAGAATAGGGGAATGCCTTGTTTACAAAGGCATTCCCCTGTTTTGCTCTTGCCGTCCGCAATCGCAGGCCTCCAGGGAACATCGAGTTCCTGGAACCCACAGTCGCACTTGCGAGGCACGTGGTGGGCATGCGTGCGCCCCCGACGGCTTGCGCGCGCCCTCTGGGCCGGCAGATTTAAGTGGACGTACCTGTACGCCAATCTGCCGGCCCGTGCCATTCTGTCGACGTAAAGACCACGAATCTCAAATTTGCAGGTATCGCTTTGAACCCAGGGTAGCAATAAACTCAAACTTCATCTCTTAAAAAAAAAAAATATCAAACTAACCCATTGCAATTGGGACTTTCTGACTTCTGATACAGAACTAGTGTATTGTTTTTAAGATCTTATTTCACTTCGACCCAGCTTTATCCATTCTTTATCCTAGAGGTCAATAACTCAAAAATATTGAAGTATATTAGGGGTTATTTATGGTCAAAGGGATTATTAATGATTTGACCTCCAGGCCAATTCTGACATTTCTCACAAACATGTAAAAAAAAAAATTTTTTCTGCTAGAAAATTACTTTGCCTTATGCCGTGTACACACGATCAGTCAAACCGATGAGAAGGGTCTGATAGACCGTTTTCATCGGACCTAACCGATCATGTGTGGGCCCCATCGGTTATTTATCCATCGGTTAAAAAAAAGCAATCTTGTTTTAAATTTAACCGATAGATACCTAACCGATAGAAAAAAAACGATCGTTAGTATGGAAAACTGTCGGTTAAAAGTCGACGCATGCTTGGAAGCATTGAACTTCGTTTTTTCGAGCACGTCGTTGTGTTTTACGTCTGACACAATCGTTTTTTTAACCGATGGTGTGTAGGCACGACTGACCATCAGTCAGCTTCATCGGTTAACCGATGAAAACGGTCCATCAGACCGTTCTCATTGGATAGACCGATCGTGTGTACAGGGCATAAAACAATATAAATAGGGCAGAGGTCCTGGAGGAAAAAAATGGCAATGGTTGCCATTTTTTATATTGCATTATATTTGCACAGTGGTTTATCAATTGCAAAATTAACGTAAAAATACACCTTCATGAATTTTAGTGCACACAAACACAACATAATAGCAGGCTTTTTGGGCAATTATAAAATATGATGTAATGCTGAGTAAAGATACTTAACATGTCATGCTTTAAATGTGTGTTCAGTTTAGGAATTGTGACAAACTACAGTACCGAATAATCTCCATAGGGGATGCTTTAAAAACAACTTTTGTGCTAGAATTATTGTTCTTGCTCTGGCTATCATGGTGATACCTCACATGTGTGGGGTGATCACTCTTTACATATGCACAGGACTTACATGTGATATTTTTCTTTTTTTTATTGGCATGTACAATTTGGAAAATTATTATTAGAAAAACAATAATTATTGAAGTCTTCAAGGCGGCCTTCAGTGGCAGACTACATATTTCTCCTTGTACACGTTTTCTTTACATTCTTTATGTTACATTCAGCTTTTACTATTTTTTCATGCCATACTGCTGATTAGGTTACTTTTATTCCTAAAAAGGAGCATTTTATATTCTAATCTTCCAGGGTGGTATTGTAATGAGAAAAAGCCTCCTGCGACAGTAGAGTTTGTGACTAATTTCTGGCTCATGACTCGGTCATGGTTCTGTTATCACAGCATACTGAAATTACTCATGAAACACTGTGCTGATAAGTATACTACTACTTTGATTTCTGCCTAGGGCCCCGCTTTGCCTGAAACCGGCCTCGCTTTGAGGTATGACAACATCATAAATTCAACTGATAACTGAAAAAAAAAATGCTAATTATCTGTGTAAGTGGAAGTTTGCCCCCTCCTGATTAATTGCAGAGGCATGGCTATAATGCCCGAGGAGCTTTATTTTTTTTATAAGTCACTTTTCTGCTGAAATACTAAGATCTTTTATGAGAAAAACTGCTTTGATGGGCTGCCCTTTATGTAGCTTTAAAGTGGGTTCCATGGTAGCCAACAAAGAAAATGTTTCTTTATTTTCTCTGAGTTATTATAATCTGCTACAGTGACCAGTCTGTTCTTTTGGCGAGTGTTCATTGCAAGTTGATTGTTGCAAAACAAACCTAAAATGTTGTCCTTAATATTAATTGTATGAGTGTTTCAAAAAAGTAGAATAAGAGGGGCGTGGCTTGCGCGCGACCGAGATGGCCGCTTAAGTGAGAGGCTCTGACAGGTACCCGGGGATTCACGGCAAAACGATCCCTTTCGATACGGCGATCGAAAAAACTAAAGGTACGATCGTGTGTACCGCGATGGACCCGACACAGCGGAACAAAAGGAAGGAACAAAAACACAATAAGAAGCTGACTAGCTTCTTTGAAGCGCCGGACCAGGCGGGAGAGAGATCGCAGGAAGGCGGAGGTGACGCAGCTGCTTTACAACCGCAGCCATACACTGACTTGCCTGACGATGCCCCCAGCTGTCTGCTTTCTGAGGTGAGTGGAGACCGTACACCCGCCTCTCCTTTACATAGCCCTTCTTCACAAAGCCCTGCAAAATCTAGAAGGAAGGTTGATGACGGATTGCATACTCAGCAATCTAATATGACAGCTGTCAGTCAGTTTGTGTCAGGGCCTGGAACTGCGTCATCAATATTTGACTATCCCACAACTGGTCTGCCTGTAATGGACACCACAATGAAAGCTATGCTTGTCTCCCTTCAATCTTCTCTTATGTCACATTTATCCACCTTGGTGAATAATTTCTCTCTGGAGGTAAAAGGTCTGGGTGACAGGGTTCTCAATGTAGAACATGAAGTGAAGGATCAATCCGAGACTGTCCATGACCTGGTTACAACTTGTAAGGAACAAGCGGAGGAGAACTACTGGATTAAGTCTAAGCTGGCAGACCTGGAGGACCGATCGAGACGCTGCAACGTAAAAATAAGAGGTGTCCCAGAGTCCATTATGCCAATCGATTTAAACAGATATGCTACGGATTTGATTGCTAATTTATTGCCAGATATACCTCCGATTGAACGCATGATAGACCGTATCCACCGCATTCCTAAGCCTAGGCAATTAGATGCCTCAATTCCCAGAGATATACTAATGGCTGTCCATTTCTTCCCTACCAAGGAAAAATTGCTCACTAAAGCCAGGATCTTAAAGATATTGCCGGAACCGTATAAAAACATTCAATTATATGCTGACTTGTCGCAACATACATTGGCTCTGAGGAGACAATTGAGGTTTGTCACAAAGTGTCTACAAGAGCATAAACTGTCTTATAAATGGAAACACCCAGCTACTTTACTGATTACTAAAGATGAAATAACCACTATGGTGTCCACTCATCACGACGGCATGAAACTTCTGCATGCATGGGGAATAACCCCTGCGATGTCTACAGCGGATCACGCATTCAAAGGAGATCCAAGGATGAATAACAATAAACACGGTGGATACTTTCCCCCCAAATAGAAGTGAAACTAATACAAAGACACCATGTTCCTTTTGTTTTTTCTCATTTTACCTTTTTTCTCGTATTGCAATGTCTACATACACCCCCCGGTGTCTGTTGCGCTTCCTTTTTTTTGTCTTTTCACTGACTTTGAACTTTTCCCCTCTATTGGTCGGATGGATTATTCCCGACTTGTATAAACTCTGTTGAGAATTTTTCTCAATAGTTATATACCGAATTATTAATTAGTTCTGTTGGGTACATATTTACCCATTTTTTTTGTTGGTTTACTTGTTTGTTTATTTTACCCATAGTGTTTGTTTTGTCAAACTTGTTTTAATCATTTTGTTTTGATTTCTTTTTTTTTTTTTGACATCCACTTTTATTCACTTTGTTCATTTTGTTCATTTTATTCATTTTGTTTTTGTTTTATTTTATTTTAGTCTTCATCGAGTAATCGTCTGTCCTCAACAAAGTAAGTCGCGTCTGTTTTTGTGTCAGCCTTCTGTCTCGTCTGGTTTCCCCTTTTTGTTCTACCACCACAGATCTTATTAACAAGTAAGTACTCTATTATCTGTATCTTGCATCTTGACACTATGTCCATTAATATACTCTCTATCAATGCAAATGGCTTGAACCACCCAGCTAAGAGGTCATCTCTTTGGAAAACTACTCTATCTGGGGGGTACGACGTTCTTTGTGTTCAGGAGACCCACTTTGTTGTAGATAAGGCCCCGCAGTGCAAACACAAGAACTTCCCTCATATTTTTAAAGCTGAATTTGTATGTAAACAGAGGGGAGTCTTAATTGCAATTCGGGACACTTTGGCTTTTAATTTGTTACAATCCTACATTGATCCAGGTGGTAGATATGTTATATTGGTATGCACACTTGATGATATAACTTACACTATTGTGAATGTATATGCACCAAATGTCAGGCAGATGCAATTTCATAAAAAGGTATTGAGGAAAATAAGAGAATTGCAAAAGGGTCACCTTATGATTTGTGGTGACTTTAATTTAGTCCCTGATGTAGACATCGATTCTTCCTCAGGTACAAAGAGATTTGCTTCTCCGCTATCCAAATTTTTTACAGAAAACGATTTATATGACGTGTGGAGATGTTTTCATGCGGCAGAGAGGGATTTTACATTCTATTCTCCCCGACACAATACATATTCCAGATTGGACCTGTTTGTCACTGACAGATGGTTGCTCCAAAATATACTTGAAACACGTATCCATGATATTACCTGGTCGGATCACGCCCCTGTCAGCGTCAAGATAAAAAACGCTAACTCCTATCGGGGATCTTACATTTGGCGCATGAATAATTATCTTCTGCAACTACCCGATAACATAAAATATATGAATAGGAAAATTGAAGAGTTTTTTTCGGATAATGTGGGGACGGTGTCCGACCCGGCGGTATTATGGAACGCACATAAATCCTTTGTAAGGGGTCTTTTTATACAACTTGGATCGCAAGCTAAGAAGAAGCGCAATAAAAAAATTGATGATATAACTTCACGACTAAATACTCTAGATGCGAGGAATAGAGATGCTCCCTCGCCTACCCTACGGTCTGAAATTTTCACGTTAAGGCATGATTTAAGATCTATGCTAATGGAATCTTATGACTTTAAACTTAGAAGATTAAAAGCGAACTCCTACGCCACTAGTAATAAAGCAGGTAAAATGATGGCCAATCGTATCAAAGGTTATAGGACTAAAACTAAAATTCCATATCTGATCGACCCTGCCACTAAGATCAAAATAATACACCCTCAGAAAATTGCGAATGAATTTAGTTCATATTACAGCAATCTTTATAATCTTAATAGAAGTGATACTATACACCAACCCTCCTCCGATGATATTCAATCGTTCCTTGCTCGAATAAGCTTGCCCAAATTATCTACAGTCGATCTTGAATTTCTAAATGCTCCCTTTAACGCTCTGGAGTTATCGCACACCATTGATTCCCTGCCTGGAGCCAAAGCGCCAGGTCCAGATGGCTTCACTGGTGAATATGTTAAATTATTTAAAAAATTGCTAATCCCACATATGAAGGATGTATTTAATCACTCTGCCTCTGCTTCCTCCTTTCCGGAGGAAATGTTGTCTGCGCTAATCATAACTCTTCCCAAACCTGGTAAAGACCCGATATCTCCCTCGAATTTCCGTCCTATTTCCCTGCTTAATATAGATGTTAAGATATTTGCCAAAACTATATCAAATAGACTAGTCGATATTCTTCCAAACTTGATTCATATTGATCAGACTGGATTCACCAAGGGCCGTCAAGCTTCCGATGCGACCAGGCGACTAATTAATGTTATTCATAATGTGAATGTCACAGGAACGCCTTCTCTGCTCCTATCCCTGGATGCAGAGAAGGCGTTTGACAGGATCAATTGGAACTATATGACTATGACTCTTCAAAAGTTTGGTTTTGAAGGCCTTATATTACAATCCATACTAGCCCTTTATTCTAGACCTAATGCACGGGTTTTGGCCTCCAACATACTGTCTCCATCCTTTCCTATATCCAATGGCACTAGACAGGGATGTCCTTTATCTCCCTTAATTTTTAATTTGATGATGGAACCTTTAGCCGAACACGTAAGATCCAATTCCGAAATTTACGGGGTAACTATAGGCCCACACACTCACAAGATCAGCCTGTTTGCTGACGATGTAATATTGATGCTAACTTGCCCATTCGCCTCCCTGACTGAAGTGCAGAAATTATTATTCTGGTTCAGTAGGGTTTCTTATTACAAAGTGAATACATCTAAGTCATCCATACTCGACATAGGCATAGATGCCGTGACTGGTTCTCTTTTACAACATCAGTTTCCCTACTCCTGGGAGGATTCTGAGATCCCGTATTTGGGTATTCATCTAACCAAAAATACTAAATCTCTCTTTATGCATAACCATGTGCCCCTCAAAAAGAAATTACAATCGGATCTACTTAACTTAAGTAAACATGAACTATCTTGGTGGGGTAGGCTTTCGGCGTTCAAAATGGTCCATCTACCTCAAGTCCTATATTTATTTCGTTGTATAACCATCCCATTACCTATAAGCTTTTTTAAATCTCTCCAATCACTTCTATCCAACTTTGTATGGAAAGGTAAAAAATCAAGATGCGCACACCATAAATTGATAAAGCATAGAATGAAGGGGGGTGTAAGTTACATTGATTTTCAAGATTACTTCCATAGCTCGGTGCTAACGCAATTGAAAGAGTGGTTTCAGTCTTCCCCGTCCACGACTTGGGGATCGATTGAAGCGTCTTATTGCACTCATAAACCAACCAATCTTTGGCTTTTTGGAGCACAAATAGGGCTTAAAATTCCTTCGCATCTTCCACCGACTATGAAAGTTTCAATCTTGACTTGGATTAAATTCTTGAAAGTTACAGGGAGCTCTGTTCCTAGGATTAAAATAAATATACCCTTTCAAGTATTACGGTTGGTTATGGATCAGACCACTTTAGATACATGGAGCTCACACAGCGTCACGCTTATCCAAGATCTGTATTGCGGAGACGATGCTAAATCTTTCGATACAATTGAATCTGAATATAAATTGCCCCTAAAGTGCCACGTTCACCATAATAAGATGTTACGCTATTTAAAAAATTTGGATTCTAACAATCTTTACATATACACGTATGCATGGTCTTTTTTGACATCACAGACTTTACAGAAAAAAGGAATCACATTATTTTATAATATTCTTCAGGGAAAAAAAGAGTTTGTGAAATTCTCCTCCCACTTACAATGGGAGGAGGACCTAGATCATTCATACACATGCGATCAGTGGAGTATTGCTTGTAAATTGAATCAATCTACCTCCAAATGCGCTTCGTTATGGGAGTTATCTGTCAAGATTAGTCTGAGATGGTACTATACGCCCAGCGTCTTATCCAAATTTGGGAATCAGCAATCCGATAGATGCTGGAGATTGTGTGGAAAGAAGGGAGATCTACTCCATATTTTATGGGATTGCCCTAAATTGAAGGATTACTGGGGAAACATATTTGGTATTATTGCGTGCATGACTGACACGACAATACACCCTAATCCAGCATTGGCTTTATTGTCACTAGGGATAGAAATCTTTCAGCCCACCCTACGCTGTTCTATCATTCATTTGCTTCTTGCTGCTAGGCTTTCAATTACCAGGAGGTGGAAGGATTCGTGTCCACCTTCCGTAGTCGAGGCTATAGATCTTACGAATCTCCACATGTCATATGAACGATTGTTGGCTATATCCCAAAATGCTTTATGCAAACATGATAGTGCATGGGCCCCTTGGAAAACATGGTTTGACCACAGGGATTGAATACCCACTTTGTAATTCAATGCCTGGGGTTTTCTTATTCCTGGAGTCACGCTTATCCAGATCTGTGTCATTCAATTACACGAATGTATAGGAATTTCTTCAGTGAAATTTTAATTTTTTTCTTTCTTCTCTTCTTAATTTTAGATAAATATTTTAAATATTGCAGATTTTGTAGATAGTTATAATCTACTATGCTTATTTACTGACTTACTATTTATATATTCACAATTAATAATAAGAAGATGCTCTTACGTAAAGTTCTATATTTGGTGCATTCCATTTTTTCTTGTATCATACGATGTTGTTATTCATTGCTAGTACTACTTGCATGATGTACTTACTTATTTATGTAAAATTGAAATACCAATAAAAATCTATTGAAACAAAAAAAAAAAGTAGAATAAGTGCCGGTTCATACAGGGGCAACACGGCTGGGCGCGACTTAGCGAGGCAACTTCAGTGCGACTTCAGCACGACTTGGGGTGACTTACAATGCAACTTCAAGTGGCCTCCAGGACAGGCGACTTTTCCAGTGGCCAATCAAACAATAATCAGCTCTGTGGGGAAAGGGGTTTGCCTGAGAAAACGAGTTTCTCTTCCTGTAAAGTTAAGACAGGAGATCCAACTTGGAGGTGACTTCCATTGAAATCAATGGGTACAAGTCGCCTAGAAGTTGCCTCCAGAACCTTTTCTGAAGTTTGGTGCATTAAGACGGCTCTCATTCACTTCCATGTAATTTGTCACGTAGCGCGACTTGGGGCGACATAAGTCACCCCCCAGGTCGCGGTAGTGTGAACCGGCTCTTACTGTAGTGTAAATATCTATTTTCTACATTGGCATATCATTACATTAAAGTGTTACTAAACCCAGGACCCTGCATTCACTATATTGCAATTATTTTAATAAATATAAACTACTAAATATTTTTTCTCATCAGAAGTATAGAGCAGTCTTGTGACTTTTCTGGTTAAAGCTTGTAGGAATATTTTTTATTCTCTCCTGATTGTCCTATGAGGCTGCAGGACTCCTGACCCTCTCTCTGAACAGTGCTGATTGGCCCTGTGTTGATCACATGCACCCTCCCAAGAAAAAAAATAATAATCTCTAGTAATACACACCAAACTGAGCATGTGCAGCCTCTTTTCTATCAGCAGATAGATTGGGGACAGTGGAAGAAGGGGAGGTTAAGAGAAGACAGCCTTTTTTACACAATGCAGATGATTAACCCCTTAGGTTTGTGATTTTAACCACTTCAGTCCCAGAAGAATTTACCCCCTTCATGACCAGAGCACTTTTTGCGATTCGGCACTACACTGACAATTGCACGGTCGTGCGACGTGGCTCCTAAGCAAAATTGTCGTCCTTTTTTTCCCACAAATAGAGCTTTCTCTTGTTGGTATTTAGGAGAAAGACAAAAGAGAGAAGCGCCTCTGAGTATACTGCTTTTAATTTTAAAACATAAAAATATATCCAGCACTTACATCATAGTAGTATGGTGCAGTCATGGGAGCTGGTGTACATCTGTAGCAGACAGTCTGCAAGGCATGAGAGCTGGGCAGCCGGAGGGAGCCGGGGAGAGAGACGGCTAAGTCCTCGTTGTTGTGCCGCTGCTAGGCAATGAGTTCATCAGCTGTTGCGTGACGTCAGATCGGACGGAGGCTGAGGGGGACCACAACGCGTTTCAGAGCATGCGCACGGAAACGACCAGCACGCTCCTTTTTCAAGTGTCACGGACACTTGAAAAAGGAGCGCGCACGGAAACGACCAGCGCGCTCCTTTTTCAAGTGTCACGGACACTTGAAAAAGGAGCGCGCTGGTCGTTTCCGTGCGCATGCTCTGAAACGCGTTGTGGTCCCCCTCAGCCTCCGTCCGATCTGACGTCACGCAACAGCTGATGAACTCATTGCCTAGCAGCGGCACAACAACGAGGACTTAGCCGTCTCTCTCCCCGGCTCCCTCCGGCTGCCCAGCTCTCATGCCTTGCGGACTGTCTGCTACAGATGTACACCAGCTCCCACGACTGCACCATACTACTATGATGTAAGTGCTGGATATATTTTTATGTTTTAAAATTAAAAGCAGTATACTCAGAGGCGCTTCTCTCTTTTGTCTTTCTCCTGTATACACTGAGCTGGCTTCGCTCCCGGATAGCAGCCCTGATTTACTGCCTTCATCCACAACAGTTCCTCATTGTCATCAATCACAGCCTTTTTTGGCATTCTGCTGGGACTGAACCTATCATGGAATTTTTCAATATGAACAGTCATACCGTATATCCCTAATGTGGTTTGTGATTTTTATCTTAAATTAATTGATCCTTTAATTCCATTATTATTTTTATTATTATTTTTAACTTTTAACCCTTTGTTGATTGCTTTGTGCAAACACCCTGAGCGCTGTACTCCATCCATTTTCTCTTGTTGGTATTTGATCACCTCTGCGGTTTTAATTGTATCTTTCTCTCCATTCAAGAGGTGAAAAAAAGAAAACACCACAGTGGGCGGGCTGAACTGTGGTAGCCCTGTGATAGCCAATCAGGGGCTATTGCAAAGATCAGGTAATCAGAAACTGGGCCTCCTAGTTCTCGATCATTTGTATGGGACCTGGGGTTCTCAGTAAGAGCATGGTGTCCGTGCATGAAGTGCACTACCCAACACGCTCCCAGCACAAACACAGCAACGCATAAATGCAGCCTCAGAGAATAAAGGTGAGGTCACATATATGTGTAGAGTCAGTGGGAAAGGGTTAAAGTGGGATCAGACAAAGTGATACCTCTCTAAATACTGTTCTCAGAAAGCATATATAATAGAGGGGATTAATAATAATAATAATAATAATAATAATAATAATAATAATAATAATAATAATAATAATAATAATAATAAAGATCCTGTGGCCTGGCATTTATGATGCAAGTGCGACTCTCACTTGCGACACATTAATGAAAGTATATTTTGTGGTTGCAAGAATTCTAGTATGTGTGCAGTGTATACAGTCGGTAGGATCAGTTAATGTATACAGTCGGTAGGATCAGTCAATGTATACAGTCGGTAGGATCAGTCAATTTATACAGTCGGTAGAATCAGCCAATGTATACAGTCGGTAGGATCAGTTAACGTATACAGTCGGTAGGATCAGTCAATGTATACAGTCGGTAGGATCAGTCAATGTATACAGTCGGTAGGATCAGCCAATGTATACAGTCGGTAGGATCAGTTAATGTATACAGTCGGTAGGATCAGTTAATGTATACAGTCGGTAGGATCAGCCAATGTGTACAGTCGGTAGGATCAGTCAATGTATACAGTCGGTAGGATCAGTCAATGTATACAGTCGTAGGATCAGTCAATGTATACAGTCGGTAGGATCAGTTAATGTATACAGTCGGTAGGATCAGTCAATGTATACAGTCGGTAGGATCAGTTAATGTATACAGTCGGTAGGATCAGTCAATGTATACAGTCGGTAGGATCAGTCAATGTATACAGTCGGTTGGATCAGTCAATGTATACAGTCGGTAGGATCAGTTAATGTATACAGTCGGTAAGCTCAGTCAATGTATACAGTCGGTAGGATCAGTCAATGTATACAGTCGGTAGGATCAGTTAATGTATACAGTCAGTAGGATCAGTCAATGTATACAGTCGGTTGGATCAGTCAATGTATACAGTCGGTAGGATCAGTCAATGTATACAGTCGGTAGGATCAGTCAATGTCTACAGTCGGTAGGATCAGTCAATGTAAACAGTCGGTAGGATCAGTTAATGTATACAGTCGGTAGGATCAGTCAATGTATACAGTCGGTAGGATCAGTTAATGTATACAGTCGGTAGGATCAGTCAATGTATACAGTCGGTAGGATCAGACTCTTTTAAACCATTTCCCTTTTGGTCTTCCACAATTCTAGTAACAGCTCTGGCAATATTGTTATGTCATTTTTTATTTTGCTTTTAGTCAGATGTTAAAAAATTTACTTTATTATGTAAAACTGCAATTGAATGTCACATACATCTTTTTTTTTTTTTTTTTGCATTGAGTCAGAATGTCAAACGACTATTTGAATATTTTTGTTGTTAATATTCCAGTAGTCTTCATTATAAATATGCTTTTGCTTTGGATTCTGTGTAAAAGGTTTAGAAATTATAGTCTCTTAAAATGAACCAAAGACTGTGAATAAATTGGTTACTTGGATGAGATGTTGCTTCAAGAATTACATTTTAGTTCCTTTGGTGTGTTAGAAGCATCCTATATACAATTCTTTGTCTGCAGGCACATAGATGGCAGTTTCTTGATGTACACAGACACTGCAGCAAGAAAACATCAAATACTATAGATGCAAAAACTGTCTGCATTACATGACAGAACATGAATCAACTACATATGTATCAGTGTGTAAAGTATATGAATAATCATAGCTACTGTGGTACCCACACGTGAATATGTATACACACACACACATTATATATATATATATATATATATATATATATATATATATATATATATATATATATATATATATATATTTACATACAAACTAGGGGCTAGATTCAGGTAGGGCGATTTTAATTTGTGCGGGCGTAGCGTATGTTATTTACGCTACGCCGCCGCAATTTAGAGAGGCAAGTGCAGTATTCACAAAGCATTTGCTCGTAAGTTGCGGCGGCGTAGCGTAAATCTGCCGGTGTAAGCGCGCCGAATTCAAATTGTCAAGAGGTGGGCGTGTTTTATGTAAATAAAACATGACCCCACGTAAATGACATTTCTCGCGAACGGCGCTTGCGCCGGCTGTGAACGTATCCCAGTGCGCATGCTCCTAATCACATCGCAAATAGTCAATGCTTTCGACGTGAACATAATTTACGCAAAGCTCTAGTATTGGGATGCCTGCCTTTACACTCACATGAATTATAATGGCATATGAGTCTTAGTCCATAGGGTTCAATATTGAGTTGGCCCACCCTTTGAAGCTATAACAGCTTCAACTCTTCTGGGAAGGCTGTCCACAAGGTTTAGGATTGTCTATGAGAATGTTTGACCATTCTTCTAGAAGCGCATTTGTGAGGTCAAGCTCTGGTGTTGGACAAGAAGACCTGGCTCGCAGTCTCCACACTAATGATCCCAAAGGTGTTCTATCATGTTGAGGTCAGGACTCTGTGCAGGCCAGTCAAGTTTCTCCACCCCAAACTCGCTTATCCATGTCTTAAGGGACCTTGCTTTGTGCACTGGTGTGCAGTCATGTTGGAACAGGAAGGGGACATCACCAAACTGTTCCCACAAAGTTGAGAGCATGACATTTTCCAAAATGTCTTGGTATACTGACGCCTTAAGAGTTCCCTTCACTGGAACTAAGGGGCCAAGCCCAACCCCTGAAAAAAAAAACACCACACCATAATTCCCCCCCCGGTTCGGGTCGCAGCACAACATGCGAACAGGCAAAAAATGTGTTTGTTCGAACACGCAAACACCGTTAAAGTCTATGGGACACGAACATGAAAAAAATGTAAAGTGCTAATTTTAAAGGTTAATATGCAAGTTATTGTCATAAAAGGGGACATGTATCAATGCAAAAAAAGTTTTAAAAACTGCAGTTTTTTGGGAGCAGTGATTTAAATAATGCTTAAAGTGAAACAATAAAAGTGAAATATTCCTTTAAATTTCGTACCTTGGGGGGGGGGTGTCTATAGTATGTCTGTAAAGTAGCGCATGTTTCCCGTGTTTATAACAGTCCCTGCAGAAAATGAAAATTCTAAAGGAAAAAATTAATTTAAAACTACTTGTGGCTATAATGAATTGTCGGGTCCTGGCAATACAGATAAAATTCATTGAAAAAAACGGCATGGGTTCCCCCCAGTCCATTACCAGGCCCTTCGGGAAACCCCAAGCCAATTTCCATATCAGGCCCTTCAGGTCTGGTGTGGATATTAAGGGGGACCCTGCGACAATTTTTTTGAAAAAAATGGTGTAGGGGTTCCCCCAAAAATCCATTCCAAACCCTTATCCGAGAATGCAACCTGGCAGGCCGCAGGAAAAAAGGGGGGGACGACGAGAGCGCCCCCCCTCCTGAACCGTACCAGGCCACCTGCCCTCAACATGGGGAGGATGCCCTCATGTTGATGGGGACAAGGGCCTCATCCCCACAACCCTTGCCCGGTGGTTGTGGGGCTCTGTGGGCGGGGGGTTTATTGGAATCTGGAAACCCCTTTAACAAAGGGGACCCCCAGATCCAGCCCCCCCTATGTGAATTGGTAACACTGTACATTGTACCCCTACCATTTCACAAAAAAGTGTAATTTTTTTAAAAAAAAACACAGTACACAGCTTGGAAAAAGTCCTTTATTAAAAAGAAAAAAAAATTCTAGTGATGTAATCCATTCTCGTCATTCCGCTGGGCTGTGTCCTTTTTTCTGCAGTTGGCCAGGTTAACGTGCTTGGATAAGGGGTGTGGATTTTTGGGGGAATTCCACGCAATTTTTTTTTTAAATTTGGGGTGGAGTTCCCCTTAATATCCATTCCAGACCTGAAGGGCCCCCATGCTTTTTTTTTTTTTTTATGAATGAATTCTCTCTGAATTGCCAGAGCCGACAATTCATTAGAGCCGCAAGTCAGTTTTAAATGTCTTTTTTTCTTTCAGAAATGACACTTTGTGCAGGGACAGTTCTATGTACGGGAAACATGCGCTATTTCACATGCTAACTTTACACCCCCCCTAGGTACGAAATTTAAAGGAATATTTCACTTTTATTGTTTCACTTTTAGCATTATTAAATTCACTGCTCCCGAAAAAACTTCCGTTTTTAGGGTCTGAAGGGTCAGGAATGGATATTTGGGGGGAACCCCACGTCATTTTTTTTTTTAAATTGACGGCGGGGTTCCCCTTAATATCCATTCCAGACCTGAAGGGCCCCCATGCTTTTTTTTTTTTTTTATGAATGAATTCTCTCTGAATTGCCAGAGCCAACAATTCATTAGAGCCGCAAGTCAGTTTTAAATGTCTTTTTTTCTTTCAGAAATGACACTTTGTGCAGGGACAGTTCTATGTACGGGAAACATGCGCTATTTCACATGCTAACTTTACACCCCCCCCTAGGTACGAAATTTAAAGGAATATTTCACTTTTATTGTTTCACTTTTAGCATTATTAAATTCACTGCTCCTGAAAAAACGTCAGTTTTTAAAACTTTTTTTTTGCATTGATACATGTCCCCTGATGCAGGACCCAGGTCCCCAAACACTTTTTAGGACAATAACTTGCATATTAGCCTTTAAAATTAGCATTTTAGATTTCTCCCATAGACTTTAACAGGGTGTTCCGCGGCTTTTCGAATTTGCCGCAAACACCCCAAATTGTTCGTCGAACAGGCGAACAGGCAATGTTCGAGTCGAACATGAGTTCGACTCGAACTCGAAGCTCATCCCTAGCAGTGAACCCTCTCGTCACTCAATTTATGATAACATGTCTGAAAACTAGGCCACCCAGAAAGCCCATCTTCTTTTTCCTGGGATTTATCGATAGTTCTGGAAGCTTTATCACACCCTCTTTTTCACCCACCACAGTTGGCCGCATTATGGGACTAAACGCGTTGGTGTGTTGTCTCATTACTGTAACATCAGCGAAGAGGGTATCTGAAATACACAAGCAGTTATCATTAACCACTTCAGCTCCAAAAGATTTACCCCCCTTCCTGAAAGGCCATTTTTTGCTATTTGGCACTGTGTTACTTTAACTGACAATTGCATGGTCATGCAACACTACCAAAATGAAATGTATCTCATTTTGTTTCACACAAATAGAGCTTTCCTTTGGTGGTATTTGATCACCCCTGGGTTTGAATTGTTTTGCACTATAAATGAAAAAAGAACAATAATTTTGGAAAAAATAAATATATATATTTTTTTACTTTCAGCCATAAAACATATTCAATAAAAAAATAAATTAAATTTCTTCATAAATTTAGGCCACTATGTATTATGCTACATATTTTTGGTAAAAAAAATCCCAATAAGCATATATTGTTTGGTTTGAGCAAAAGTTATTGCTTCTACAAACTATGGTATATCTACTGGAATTTTTTTTGTACTGTATACTAGTAATGGTGGCAAACAGCATCCTATAGCGGGACTTCGATAGTATAGTGGGCAATCTGATACTAACTGACACTTTGTGGGAACCAGTGACACTAATATAGAGATCAGTGCTAAAAATATGCACTGTCACTGTACTAATGACACTGGCTGGAAAGGAGTTAACATCTAGGGTGATCAAAGGGATAAATGTGTGCCTAACCAGTGTTCCTGAGTGTACTGTGAGTTGCTTTTACTAAGAGATGTGCCAGATTGTATTCTTTGCTCTGCAGGTAAACAAAAACTGGCTCATCCCCACTGACAGGACAGAGCTCTGCTTTGTGGCTTGTGCTGTGACGTGCGCTCACACACCCCCTACCCAGTTTATCTCGAAGGTGGATCCACTTTCCACTTCTACCAGGAGATTATTCTGCCATCTTTAAAGCGGGAGTTCACCCGAATTTTTTTTTTAACATTAGATTCATGCTCATTTTGTCAAGGGGAATCGGTTAGTTTTTTTAAAAACGAAGCAGTACTTACCGTTTTGGAGAGCGATCTTCTCCACCGCTTCCGGGTATGGTCTTCGGGACTGGGTGATAGATGCGACCGTCGGAAGCCTGTCGGAAGACTGTCAATCAAATAGGAACGCCCAGTCCCGCAGCCCATACCCGTAAGCAGCGGAGAAGATCGCCCTCTAAAACGGTAAGTACTGCTTAGATTTTAAAAAAACTACCCGATTCCCCTTGACAAAATGAGCATTAATCTAAGGTTAAAAATTAACATTTCTGGGTGAACCTTTACTTTAATGATCAAGGAACACCTCATCCAATAGACATACATATAAAAGCATACCTGATGGCCACAGAATCATTCAGGAAAACGGATAATATTTTAATAATCTTCACAGGGTCAGAAGGGGACAAGCAGCATCCTCTTGCACCATATCATCCTGGCTTATCAAGACCATAAAGAAAACCCTACTCAGCTATACAGTACCCAACTCTGGCTTGAGGTCACATTCCACAAGAGCATACTGCAGAGTTTCTCTGGAAACAATCTGTAAAGTGGTGATGTGGTCTTCCAAGAATACATTAATTTCTCATTACCATGTGGATACAGTGCAGGTTACGACAATAGATTTTGGCAGATATTCAAGCTGGTTAATAAATTTGAGTTTTAATTTCCTTTGCACCCACTTGACTGGTGAGTAATTTTTCCAGTTTATGCTGTTATGATGCGCCAGGAAAATGGAAAATTGTATAACCACCCTTCTGGAATTTTCCTTACATGGTATATCTTCATGGCAACATACAGATTCCCACCCTTGAAGTTATAGCTACAGAGAATTCTGTCAGGAGGTCTAGTTGAAAACTTATAGTTAATCAGTCCTATCAGGTTGCGGGGGTGGAGCCAGTGACCCAGTTTATGCTGCCATGAAGATGCACCAGGAAAAGAAAATTATGGAAAGGTGGGTAAACAATTTTTAGTTTTTTTTTCTGCTGCTGTTTTTGCAAGTTATAAATTAATTCCTTTTTTTTGCTTGGTAAATTCTGTGTTGCCCATTTAATGTTTGCTTTGCATAGTACAGTGCATCATTATTAAAACTGGGCAATTATCCAGTGATACTGCATGTAAATTTGTTCTGTGGGAATTAGGATGGGCTGAACACCCCCCAGTTCGGTTTGCGGCAAAACTTGCCGAACAGGCAAAAAATGTGTTCGAACACACAAACATCTTTAAAGTCTATGGGACACGAACATGAAAAATCAAAAGTGCTAATTTTAAAGGCTTATATGCATGGTATTGTCATAAAAAGTGTTTGGGGCCTGGGTCCTGCCCCAAGGGAACATGTATCAATGCATAAAAAAGTTTTAAAAACTGTAGTTTTTTCAGGAGCAGTGATTTTAATAATGCTTAAAGTGAAACAATAAAAGTGGCACATTTTTTCCGTGTTTAGAAAAGTCCCTGCAATAAAATAAAATTTCTAAAGGAAAAAAAGTAATTTAAAAATACTTGCGGTTATAATAGAAATGGTCAGGTTCCAGCAATACAGATAAAAGTCTTTGAAATAAATGGCATGGGTTCCCCCCAGTCCATTACCAGGCCCTTTGGGTCTGATATGAGTATTAAGGGCAACCCCGAACCAAAATGTAAAAAAAAAATTCATACCAGGACCTTCAGGTCTGGTATGGATATTAAGGGGAACCCTGTGCCAAATAAAAAAAAATGGCATGTGGTGGGTGACCCAGCCCTCAGCTATCTAATAGCTGTCACAACGAGAGTGCGTCATTCGGCGGGTGTCTGCCATGGAGGCAGCATCGTGTCGGTGTTGTTGTTTTTTTCTCTGTATCCTCGTTTGAGAATGGATTACATTGCTGGAATTTTTTCATTTTTTTCTTTTTAATATGCAAGGTACCGGATGACCGAGGGACTTTTGGACATCGCTGGATAGAGATGGGGCTGAGGTGAGTATTAGGGGGGCTGAGAAGGGCTGTTGCACATTGAAGGTTTTATATCTTAAAGCGTTGGTTCACAGGATTTTTTTTGTTTTAAAGCCAGCAGCTATAAATACTGCAGCTGCTGACTTTTAAAAAATGGACACTTACCTGTCCAGGTCGATCGCAATGTCGGCAGCCGAAGCCGTGCTACCGCTCGGCTCTCGGCTTCCCCCCGCCGCGATTCTCGGTGAGGGAATCGGGAAGTGGAGCGCTGCGATTTCACTGCCCAGTTCCTTACTGCGCATGCGGGAGTCACGCTGTGCCATCCTCACTGGTCCCCGCTGTGTTCTGGGAGCCTTGTGTTTCCCAGAACACAACGGGGGTGACGCGAAAGTGGTGCAAATACCTGTATTATACAGGTATCTGCACCCCCTCCCCCCCTGAAAGGTGCCAAATGTGACACAGGATGGGGGACACACTATTCCGAAAAGCGGAGGTTCACTTTTGGGTGAACCTCAACTTTAATGCATAGAAGGCAATAAGATAAAAAAAAACTGTTTGCCTTTACAACACCTTTAAGGGCAAGTTTGTGCATGAATATAAGAAATAAAACTGAAAACATTAATAGTGACCATGCTTTAGACGGAGAGTCTTCTTTTAAGATGAAGAATAGGAATACAAACAGTACCATGCAACAAGAAACACTTTAATGTTTTGTGTGCAAGAAAGAAGATAATTTTAAAGCAGATTGCAGAAAAAGTCCAAAAATATGAAGGAAGAACCTGATTTTGCTTCAGATAATGAATGTTTTTCAATCCAACAGTTGCATCTCATTTATGCTCTGGTGTGTTGATTCAAAAGCTATGAGTCAAATGACAAATGACAGAAATTTCTTTATTCAAAAAAAAATCACTACAGCTAATGAGCAAATATTAGAATCAAAGGGAATAGGAGATAGTTTGCTTTACTGTACCATTTTCCAGTGTGTCACCAGAAAGATAACTGTGGATGTCCTCCATGTCCCTGCTCTTTAAACTAATCTTTTGTCAGTGAAGGAGCTCACAAAACAAGGCAATCCAGTGGCCCTCCAAGATGACAGTTCTGCCATCTTTCTTGCAAAGGCTAAAATTACAGATGAATCAGGTATCAGGTGAACTGCAATAAGGCAGTTAAAGGGGTTGTAATGGATTTTTCCCCCTAAATAGCTTCCTTTACCTTAGTGCAGTCCTCCTTCACTTACCTCATCCTTTGATTTTGCTTTTAAATGTCCTTATTTCTTCTGAGAAATCCTTACTTCCTGTTCTTCTGTCTGTAACTACACACAGTAATGCAAGGATTTCTCCCTGGTGTGGAGAAAGCCTCTTGAGGGGGGAGGAGGCAAGCAGGAGTGTCAGGACGCCCACTAACACACAGCTCCTTTCTCAATCTGCAAAGTAGAGAGTGTCCTGACTTGCCTGCTCGCCACCTCCCCCCTCATGACGCTTTCTCCACACCAGGGAGAAAGCCTCGCATTACGGTGTGTACTGTAGTTACAGACAGAAGAACAGGGAGTGAGGATTTCTCAGAAGAAATAAGGACATTTAAAAGCAAAATCAAAGGATTTGTTAAGTGAAGGAGGACTGCACTATGGTAAAGGAAGCTATTTAGGGGGAAAAAAATTACCTTTACAACCCCTTTAATACTGCCAAGAAGAAAAAACATTCAAACTGCATTCATAAATTACATAGACAACTTGGGCACAGAAGTCCTGACATAATAAAGAAATAAACTGAGAATGACTATGCAAGTGGAATAAAAATAAATTCATGTGCTCAAACAATGTGATGCTTGCACAAAGAAAGGTGTACTTCTGGATGCCAGTGAATCTCAAAATGGATGCAGAATTCTACACCAAGATACAAACAAGGTAACCATCAGTAGAAGTATAATTGTTGATAAAACAAATCTCATGAACTGGCAAAAACACTTTAAACTGAGGGAAATCCCACATCAGTGTCACGTGAAGATAATCTACAAAGTGACACAGAAATAGAAAGTGACACAGACAATCCAAATGCTGTAAAAGAAGAAACCAGGCCACAAGATGCTTCAATCGGAAAATTCACCAAAAGTAATAAAGGCATCCCAGCCAAACTTCTGTTATATGTTGCTTGTGTATCATTTAAACCAGAGTCATATTCATGGGATGAGATGCAAAAACGTCCAACTTATGAGAAACAAATATGAATCACAGCATTTGACAAAACCGCTTACAAGAAACAGATTGATAGAACTGAGACCTGGCACTAACAAAAGGACTAGTTGGTGAGTGGGGGTGTTGGAATACAATGTTCAATTGTATTATGTGCAACAAGTACATTAGCCAGTAGATGGCAGTGTTTATAAGTTTGTTTCTGCTCTATGGTTACATGTCTTTTCTCTGTATAATAACATTCCTGTTTCCTGTCTGCAGTTAAGCAGCAGATACATACATGTGGACTGTGTACTATTTGTTCTGTAGGGCTATATACAGAATTTCTAACACCATTGAAGAACTGGTCTTAGAGTTTCACAGAGGAGACTGTCTGCCTGAGTCTAGAGTGAGGCATCCGAATTCCAGGGACACTGTGCATACAGACCTGCAAGAGGAATCCTACTGACTGTTGCTGCTATTAACCCCTGTTTCACAAAGTTTAGGGCTTGCCTGGTCTGGAACATTGCTAATGGAGTCACAGTGCTGCCCATGTTAAGTCCTATTGTTCAAAGGACTGTGTTAAAGTGGTTGTAAACCCTTATTTTTCACTTTTACCTACAGGTAAGCCTATAATACGGCTCACCTGTAGGTATAAAGAATATCTCCTAAACCTGTACGGTTTAGGAGATATTCCCCTCACAATGCGCCGCTGATTGCAGCGGCGCATGCGCAGGGGGAATCCACGGCGAAAGATCAGGCAGCCGCCGGACCTTGCAGATTTTAAATCTCCCGCGCGCACGCGTGGGAGTGACATCATCACCGCTCCAGCCAATCATAGCGGTGGAGCGGCGATACTCGGAAGACACGCCGGAGCAAGATGACATCTCTCTCGGCGTGGACCAGGTAAGTGCTACACACCTCGTTCCGAGGTAAGTATTTCATTATCAGCTATTATGCGGTGCATACTAGCTGATTATGCCTTTTGCCTTGCAGGTTTAAAAAAAAAAAATTATATATGCGGTTTACAACCGCTTTAAGAAGTAGCTCCAAAAAGAAAAGTGACTTCACATTTTTGTTCAGTGTTTCGGCACATCCCACAGCTTCCCTAAACCCCATCCAAATTAATCTGCTATAAAATGTTGCCCTATATTTTGTACTGAACCAGAGGAGTGAATGTTGCTGTTTGCCTGGCTGCTGCTGCGCTAGTGGCAAAAGAACCTGGGACACAAATCAGCGGCCCTCGCAGGGGTAACACTCCATATGTACATACAGTAAATAGAGTACATTTATGCACACACCATAGTTTGAGGACTATAACTTTCAAGCAGTCTAAATAAAATACAGTATTTTGCGGCGTATGAGACGACCGTTTGTACTTGAAAATATGCCTCAAAACTCGGGGGTCGTCTTATACGTCGGTACCTGTATGCAGATTCTCAGTCAGATTGTGGGCGTCCGCTGTTCAAAAGCCACGCCTCCTCCTCGTGCTGTTCCGTGATAGGCGGAACACGCAGTTTCCCAGCAGAGCCTCTGTTCAGTGTGCCTCGGACGAGAGGACATCCATGATAGGCGGAACACTGAACACAGGCTCTGCTGGTAAACTGAGTGTTCCGCTTATCACGGAACAGCATGAGGTGGAGGCGTGGCTTTTGAACAATGGACGAAAACGATTTGTGAGAAGTGAAATCCGAAAATCTTCTTATAGTGGGTATTATGATGTATAGGAATGGCACCACCTTCCACCAAGTGAACACCCAAATGTTAGAGATGTAGTCTCCTTACCAGACACAATGACCAGCCAATCCCAGACGATCTTGGCGCCGGTAACACGCAATTTTTTCTAATCCCAGACGACGTCAACATATGACGAAACGCGTAGGTGTGGCCTGCGTTCTGATGTCATCACGTTCTTCCAAACGGACTGACCTAGGAAAAGGAACGAAAGAGGATGCTGAGATCCTGTTTGCATACCGCACATGCTGCATTGTATCAGGAATGTTTTACAACGAACCTCTGTAAGTGCATTACTTTCTTTTTATTAAAATTTGCATCGCAAGTCTACACTATGGGCCCCTCTTTCTCTTTTGTGTATCCGCTTGAGATATCCATCATCATATGATTGATTGCATCTGAACCAGAACCAGCTTCATTTTATAGTCGTTTGGGTGACTTTAAAAATACCCTGTGCCTGGTCTGACCGCCTCATTGTGGTCATTGTGTCTGGTAAGGAGACTACATCTCTCACATTTGGGTGTACACTTGGTGGAAGGTGGTGCCATTCCTATACATCATAATACCCACTATAAGAAGATTTTCGGATTTCACTTCTCACAAATCGTTTTTATACACTTGGGATTGTTCTATGGACTTGTTTATCTCATTGACAATTTAATTTGTGTTAATGTTATTTTCTTGTATTTTAAAGTGCATACATTTGATCATTATCAGATGGTTCACTGATATATATTCAGCTTTTGTTATACATATATGATTCACAGCAACTTACGGCAGGTAGTGGCTCATTTTGTGTTTGGTTTAACACTTTTTATTCATTTATTCCACGAGTTGGTGGAGGTTCTTCTGGATTTCACCCTTTGGAGTTTGCACCGGATCATTCCGATTTGGAATTTATTTGCACCTGAGCACTTTATATGGACTCTATTTATATCATTTATATTCCGATTTGGATCTTTATTTGCACTTGAGCACTATATATGGACTTCATATATATTCTATATCTTATATATATATATATATATATATTTTGTGTATGTCATTTTATTTAATTAATCTCTTGTTTTGCGCTGCACTACTACTATTTTATATAATTGGACTGGATAGATTAGGTGTGTTCTCCTTTTTGTAAAGTTTTGGTAAATCTAAGGCCTCGTACAGACGAGGGGACAGTCCGCTGAAAACAGTCCGCCGGACCGTTTTCAGCGGACATGTCCCCTCGGAGATTTCTGTCTGATGGTTGTACACACCATCAGACATAAATCCGCGCGGACAGACAGCGCAGTGACCACGAGTGCAGCGAAAAAAGCATAATGAGATATCCATAGCAGCATGGGTTTCTCTGTAGGTCGGCGATCGCGGGTGACGCGATGTGTGACGCGATTGCGGGTGACGCGATCGCAGGTGATGTCACACGTGGCCCCTCCCCCGAGGGGGAGGGGCCACGTGTGACATCACCCGCGATCGCCGACCTACAGAGAAACACATGCTGCTATGGATATCTCATTATGCTTTTTCGCTGCACTCGTCTGAGAGTGCTTTTACATGTGAGTGTACTCTTTTTATTCCTAATAAATTACTGGTTTTTGGCTTCAGAGAGCACTAGATTCCCTCTTTTTTGTCTTTTATGCCCTGATTGCCATGGCCTGTCCCTGAGTTTGATATCATCGTGGTTCATCTGCTGTATTTGGCTGCTGTCCTTTGAGAACAGGGAGGTTCTCTGATCATGCTTTGTGGCCTATTGTAGGTCGAAGCAATAAGGTGAGAGGCCATTCCTGCTATTTGGTGGAGGTTCTTCTGGATTTCACCCTTTGGAGTTTGCACCTGTTTATTCCGATTTGGAATTTATTTGCACCTGAGCACTATATATGGACTTCATATATATTCTATATCTTATATATATATATATATATTTTGTGTATGTCATTTTATTTAATTAATCTCTTGTTTTGCGCTGCACTACTACTATTTTATATCCATGTGAGGTGTTTTATTTGAATTTACCTTAGTGCTGGCCTGCATATTTTAGTGTTTATTTTTTCCAGCGCTGAATAATTTCTTTTTTACCAGTCCAATTATATAACTGAGGGTAGATCTAAAGGAGATTGTTTAATCAGCTTGTACAGTGTATGTTGAGTTTAATAATAAAAAAAAAATGTTCAAAATGTTGGGTATTCAGGGGCGGACTGACAACTCATGGGGCCCCCAGGCAATAGAAGATTATGGGGCCCCCGGGCTTACAGATGGCTTCCACGCCAGGAGGCAGTGCAGAGGCGGGGCAGATAAAATCTCTGGATTTTCACATGAAAAGCATGTCAGTTTCAGACATATCAGGGACAGATGTAAAAAAAACATAGATTTTTACATACTGTCCCTGTTTTTACTGAGCCTGGCAACCCTGATGGGGCCCCCTAGTGGCATGGGGCCCTCAGGCAGTGCCCGAGTGACTCAATGGTCAGTCCGCCCCTGTGGGTATTTTTCCTTTATATTGTAAAAAATAATAAACTCATTGGTAATTAAATACTACCAAAATAAAGCTCTATCTGTCTCAAAAAATATATAACATTCATTTGGGTACAATATTGCAAGACCGAGTAATTTGTCTTTAATCGTCTTTTATTGCTGTCTGTCACCACAGGGGAGATTCGCCCTGACATGTGGCTTATGTGACACCACATTTTAAATGACACATTAGACAGCTTGTATTAATAGCTCTGCAGATGTAACTGGCAGCTTTTTATTTTTGTCATGATACAACTATAAGTCCTCACACTGCAGGCAGTACAAAGTGATGCTGCAGTCACTGGCCTGAGCTTCCCCTGTAGCAGACGTATGATCATGGCTGGAAGAAACTACTTCTACAAGAAATTTTCAAAAATAACTTTCAAAACTTTTTCTAGTGGCTGGCACATGCTTTCTTTGTTATTGTTAATAGAGATTGATTTATATTACTTAATTGATATTGAATTTTCCCCACAGTGTGAAAGCTGACTGTTAAATATTATTTCTCGTTGGTTAAAACTGGAGCCTGGATCTGTGTAAAGATTTATTTAACTACTATAAAGGCTCATATTTTTGTATTCATTTGTTATGATTAGTTAGTGTAATGACATTGAGACACCACACTCTCGAAATTCATCTGTTCTTTAGCATTGCTATTCAAACATATTTTGACAAACAGTATCTTAACCCTAACCAGTATAATTTAAAGGTCTGTTTAATAGCAATTTAAACTTAAAGCAGAGCTCCGCCGTTAAAAAAAAAATAAAAGCCAACAGCTACAAATACTGCAGCTGCTGACTTTTAATATATGGACACTTACTTGTTCTGGAGTCCAGCGACGTCTGCAGCAGAAGACGAGTGATAGCTCATCTATCTGCTGCCCCCACCGCCATCCTCGGTGAGGAAATCAGGAAGTGAAGTGTTCCGGCTTCATTGCTCGATTTCCTACGGTGCATGCACGAGTCACGCAGTGCCGTCCTCACTGATCCCCGCTGTGTTCTGGGAGCTGTATGTTTCCCAGAACATAACGGGCGGGGGCGGAAAGTGACGCACTACCCGCAGAATACCTGCAGAGAGGACTCCCGGAAGTGGGTGCAAATACTTTCTTAGACAGGTATCTGCACCCTCCTTCCCCTGAAAGGTGTCAAATGTGACACCAGGGGGGGAGGGTTCTGATGAGCGGAAGTTCCACTTTAGGGTGGAGCTCCGCTTTAAAACAACTACAGGCTATTTACCCCAATTTATATACAATGTGTATTAATTTAGAGTACAACATCCCTCTGACTCCCAGTGCACCCTCATTCCTATCTAGAGGCCCTTTGCAAAATGTTTCTTCTCTTTTTTTTTTACTTACCATGGTCGTCCGCTGCTTCTCTGATTAACGCTCTGTTTGCCTGGCCTGTGAGTTTAGGCCATGTCTTGGTAGGTTTGCAGTTGTGCCATACTCTTTCCATTTTCAGATGATTGATCCATCATTCATGAGATGTTCAAAGCTTGGAATATTTTTTTGTTACCTAATCCAGCTTTAAACTTCTCCACAATTGTATCCCTGACCTGTCTGGTGTGTTTCTTGGCCTTCAATGTGCTGTTTGTTCACTAAGGTTCTCTAACAATCCTCTAAAGGGGCTCCACAGAACAGCTGTATTTATACTGAAATTAAATTACACACGGGTGGACTCAATTTACTAATTAGGTGACTTCTGAAGGCAATTGGTTCCACTAGATTTTAGTTAGGGGTATTAGAGTAAAGGGGGCTGAATACAAATGCACACCACACTTTTCACATATTTATTGCAAACATTTATCATCTTCCTTCTACTTCACAATTATGTGCCACTATGTGTTGGTTTATCATATGCAACCCCAATAAAATAAATTTACGTTTTTGATGTAACATGACAAAATGTGGACAATTTCAAGGGGTATGCATATTTTTTTCAAAAAGAAGAGTACAGGCGCCTCCAGGTTAGAACTAATAGCATTTAATAGATTACAGGTGCAAACATCCACTTACATCAGAGTTATGGAAGTCCTGTCCACACTGTTGTGGCATCCATTTCAGAGCATGCGCTTTGGCTAGCAAGACATATTTCATGTTCCCATCACACACATTCCTGGATGAGCTCTCAGATTAGGGTGCTGTAGCAACAACCAGCTGGGAACTGGTTCAAGTCACAATGTAAATATTTGCTAGCATTAAAATTGATGATTTATTGCATGATCACAACACAGGAGAGTGCAACGTTTCGGAGTCACGCATGTGTGGGGTCCTGCGTGACTCCGAAACGTTGCATCCTCCTGTGTTGTGATCATGCAATACATCATCAGTTTGAATGTTATTTATGTTGTTCCATGGTGTGCTGGCAAATATTTACATTGTGGCTAGCAAGACAGGCTCGCTCCTTTCTCAAGCTTGAGAAAGGAGCGGGCCTGTTGCTAGCCAGAGCACATGCTCCGAAACGTCGTTGTGACTGCCAGTAACGTCACCGGCCGCACCCGACGCTGCGTTCCAACACCGACCCACAGCTTCAACCAAGCCTCAGTCACAGCTCACCAGCCTCCCAGAAATCCCACTGGACAGGATTCCCTTCTCATGGGCAATGAAAGCAGTAGTAACGCTATGGCGCCGGACGGACGTCACAACAGTGTGGACAGGACATGTGCTGGACTTCCATAACTCTGATGTAAGTGGATATTTGCACCTGTAAGCTACTAAATGCTATTAGTCCTAACCTGGAGGTGCCTGTTCTCTTGTTTTTGCATATCCTTGAGTCTGCTCTAAACTTCCCTTTGAAGGCTTGCCCTGGTTTTTGGACCATTGCAAACTATATACAGATATTTTTTTCCTTTTCTCCCTCCCCCTTATTTAGTCTCAGCCCCTCTCCATTCATACCAAGAATTCTATAACAACAGGTCCATAACTGGAAACTTGGCTGCCGGGCTTAAAGGGGTTGTAAACCCTCATGTTTTTCCACCTTAATATATCCTATGCACTTCTGTGCATAGGATATGCACCCAGCACCCCGTTTTACTTACCTGAGTCCTGTATTTCCTGCCAGAGACACACTCTTCCTCTCTGCCCAGGGTTCTCGGCTCTTGATTGGATAGATTGAAAGCAGCCCAGCCATTGGCTCCCAATGCTGTCAACCAAATCCAATGATGCGGGCGCCGGGGGCAGGGCCAAATCTTACATTCGGTGTCTATGGATGCTGATTTTTGAACTCAGGAGCGCACCCGCAAGGTAACCCCCCAGGAGAGCGCTTCTCTTAGGGGGTTATACAATGCGGAGAGGAGCTACCAGCGCCACCAGGGGACCCCAGAAGTCAAGGATCAGGGCCACTCTGTGCAAAACGAACTGCACAGTGGAAGTAAGTATGATTAGTTTTTTTTATTTAAAACAAAACCTTACAATCACTTTAAAATCAAAACTTTTTTTGTGCTCAAGGGAGTATTTTACTGTAGCTGGAGACCATCTCCACTTTGTGCTGACTAAAAGATTCCTTCTGTCTGATACTCCACAGCCTCTCTCTCAGCCATAGGTGTGCACAGACTATTACATTAGGGTGTGCACGCCAAAGCTCAAGCACACATGCCTTTCTCTGCAGCCTGAGCTGCACTGGAAAGTGAATGAATAGGAAGTGCTCTGTGCTGAGCGGCTTCCTATTCATTCAAAAATGATGAAAGCATAGTAAACACAGAACCTGGCCTTGGGGCGGCAGGGAGAGCAAATGCGGCCCTGGGTCTATCCATCTATCCACTTAATAACTGTACAGAGAGGGGGGGTGTCAGGGGGGGGGTGTCAGCACAAGTCTTGGCCATTGAAGGACAGACAGGTTGAGCAACCAGAAAACTGACTATGCTGGATGGAAGTACTTCTATGCCTATAATGGGCATTATGAAATAGGAAAGCACTGAAACTGGCAAGATCACCACCAGGTATTTCACACAAAGCAAGCAATACAAAGAGAATAGGTTACTATTTAACACAAGTACATGATACAACATAAACATATCAGGAATGTGAAATGTGGAGGTAACACACACTTTAAGGCAGCCCATTCATTTTTAGGGAGCTCTCAATGTGCCACAATGCATGAAATTAATACCCCTGCAGTATTTTTTACAATGCAGGGCTCCACAACACACAGCGTTCACAATTGTGTGTTATGATGTGCTACAGTGTAGCTGTTTTTTTATTTTATTTATTGAATATTCACATTGGAGAGCCATTCATAATAAATGGCAATGCACCATAATTCATATATACCAGCATGATAACACTACACAAAGGTGTAAATTCAACTTTGGCTTGAGGCCCTGCATATTTAATTCAGCTTTGAAATGATATCCCAAGAGCATTATTCACTGTGCTGGCTGTGTGGCTGTTTAAAGATTTCTGTTGCCGAATACATTTGGAAGGTATTAGTTTTAAAGTGGTCATGTTATGGGGAAAGTTCAGGGACTGCATTGTCGACCTCCTAAAAAAATGTTAGTTGCCTGGCTGTGGCTTACTTGAGTGCTTTTGAATCATAGACCCAGAACAAGCATGTTGGAAATGAGCCTCAGGAAAGCATCAGCATTTCTTATCTCTGTACTTGTTCTAGATCAGTGACTCAGGTTGGTAACATTCAAGCCAAAGCTATCAGCAAGACAGACAGAAATCTAACATTCTCAAAAGAATAATTCAGCAATGGCAGCCTATGTGATTCTCTCATGAGTCTCTGTAAAACTCTGGATAATGACTTAGAGCATAATTTGTAATTTACAGTATATGTGCTTATTGAGTGAATTTATGTCATTACTGTATACATTTATACACCCCAAAGTTATACTTGTGGCAGTTTCATTATTGTTAGAAAGTAATATGATATTATGTGCAATTTCCATTTTTCTTGTTCTTCGTTGCAGAGACTTGAAGCCAAAGCTTAGACTTAACATCGCCTTAAAGTGCAGATCATTTCTTTACACCACTTGATAAAATATAACAACTTGAAATGTGAACTTGTGGCTGGAGAAAAGCTACACTTTTTCCAAGCACAATACGCCCTAGAAGACTTTTTTCAGATTTTTTTTTTTTTTTCAGTTATGTGAATTTGACATTGACCGGGACTGTTTAGAAGGAGTTCAGTATACGACCCCATCATTACATTCAACCTGTTTTCGCAATTATGCAGTTTTCTCCCAGCCTAAGGGAGGCGTGCACTCCGGAGTCTCTCGTGAAAAGAAAATCAATTTGCTCATTTGTGAATTTCCGCCGCTCTCACTTTTTATCTGTTTAACATTCTATAGACTAAAGAGGTAAAAGAGCAATGAAAAAATGGTTCAGCGCAGAAGAATAGGTGTATGGAAAATCATATTTGATAAAGTGGCAAAGGCCAGTGAGATATGTAGTTAAGAACAGCAAAATGTTCTCTTTTATTATCCTGGATTTAAAATGTACCCTGTTCTCTTTTGTTGTAATGTCTGTACAGCTTCCTAAAAGCTTTTACAACAATAGCTCCTTAAGGTTTTTCTTTATTCAACAGAACAAACTTGTATATATTGTTTAATATATTTATATATCTTTATAACATGGTCAGTTGTGGTTTAGGTACCTGACGTGACAATCATTCTGCTGTTTGTATGCCATTTCATAGATATTAATCGAAATATATAATATTGCATAGATGCAACCCTTTTGTTCTGATAAGTACAATTGAGATTCTAGTGGAAAAATAGTCTCTTTACAAATGTGAAAATTTCAAAATCACTAAGCATCCAGCAACTTTATTATGTCGAGCATCCTTAGCGACTAATGATAAACTAGTTTTAATATTCTAATGACAGAATTCATTAAGATTTTGCATGTATTACACTATGAGATTGCTGTTTTTGAAAGGCAGTATTTCATTTTTAATACTGACAATTTCTTACATTTTTTTTTTGTTGATTTTTTTTTCTAAGTTATAATTTGTACTAAAAGAAGACATTGATATGCAGATACAAAGGAAAAATACAGTGCAACTGTTACTGGCTAACTGATCTCAAGTACCAAATGGTTCCAAATGTAGGTGAGGGGTAGAGAGGTGGGTGAGATACTGATTAAGTCCAGGCGTGGGAAACAAGTGATACATCTTCTGTCACCTATTTGATTCAGTTAAGTAGAGTAAAGGGCAGTATTGGTCATTGGGGATGAGGGGATGTTGGGGAGTTGGGGGGAAGGGAAGGAGTATGCCAGCTTGAATGTTGAGAATACTGAAACTAGGGGCATAGCAACAGAGGGGGGGAGAGAGAGAGAGAGAGAGAGAGAGAGAGAGAGAGAGAGAGAGAGAGAATTAGGAAGAACGGGGAGAAAGAGGAGCAACAGAGAAGATGGGGAAAGGGAAGGCTAACCTTGGGAGGGGGTGTTCGTGGGGTGTCCAGCCAGTTGCATCCACTCTTTATTTAGTCAAATAGAGAGAGTAAAGAGTGGTCAAGGTCAAGAAAATAATACAGAGATGATGGGGAAAAGGAAGGCTGTTCTCGGAGGAGGTAATGGGAGTGGGGGGTTGGGGGGCTAGCAGTTGTGTCCGCTCTGGGAATTCTCTATTTAGTCAAAGAGAGAGTAAAGACTGGTCAAGGTCAAGATTTTGATTGCATTCCAACCAAGATGACCATGTTTTCAGAAACAATATATGGGGTTCTGTAGCATAGAATCAAGTTTTTCATGAACCATGGTACAGACAATTCAACGCTTCACCTCTATAAAATTCAAGGTCAGTTGTCTCCAATCTCTGGAAATGGCTTGATGTGACCTGCCCTATTCTTTCCATTATATCTATCATAAATATGCTATAACTTTCGAGACTCTCAAAATTTAGAGTTAGGACAACAGTACACTGGGTGCCGTGATGTGTCCTCTGCAGCTTAGGCATGTATTTGCAAATATGTACAAACTAAACCTGTTTGTTTTAAAAGATAAGTTCACCTTTGTACAAAAAAATAACAAATGCATATATTTTTTGCAGGTAAATTTTATTTTAGCATGTATTACTTTTGTATTAGGAGCCTGTAGAGCATTGCACCAGTGATCAGGAGATTGCTGATGCCATGCAGGTCTCCTCCACACTGTCAGTGTATTGGCTTACCCATACATCCTGACTGGAAGACTCAATGAACTACCACAGCGCTCCACAGCCACTAAGTCTGTCGGGACTTATAGTTTATTCATACACTGAGCTCTGTGTATGAATGACATGGCTATGTGGGTGGAGCCCCAGCTGCAGCACTGAAATATGTTACATGTTCCACAAAGGTGAACAAAGGTGAACTTATCCTTTAATGTGAACTGTTAGGCATAGTAATTCGGTTTGTTGCAGGTTGGCTGTTAGGCTCCTCGCGCCGTCGGTTATGCGTTCCACGCTGGAACGCATTGCGGCAACACGCGCGATAACGTCATCACCCGGTGCCGCGTGCGCTCCAGCCTGGAACGCGGAAGTGCGCCGCACATCACTGTTGCCCTGCCTCGTATAAGTGCTTATGCACTGCACCTATTACCTGCCTATAAAGGCATTCAATTGAAACCTTGTTCTGTTATTGTCAGCCGTACCGGCCACGCTACAATACAGGCAACATTATGGCCAGCTAGCAAAAACCTTCACTGCGTCCAGCCTGCCATCACTGCAGACAACCTGGGAGTTCTTCCTTGCTATCGCCCTACACTACGGAACCCCTTGCAGCTAAACTCAAGCCCTACAAACCGGATAAGTAGCAATTGTTTCACTTGTAGTTCTACAGGCAGACCTGCTACATATAATTGCTCTTAAACATTTATTGTATTTAACTCTGGCTTATTGCATACTAAGATGCTGCTTGGGACTGATTGTTGTGCCTGTTTGCTGTGGAGTATCTTAAAGTGACATACACTCTCTAATTAGCTGAGCTATATATGCCTCTCCTATACAACTACTATTTGCTACCAGTAATCATATTTACTACGTGCTTGACATAAGTATGCTATACAGAGAGAAAAGAACCCTGGAGACACAAACTAGTGGCCCTTGTGTAGGTAGCGCTACTACAGTACTACAGTTGACCTGATGTCTGCCGAGAACACAACGATCGTTCGGAGAGAGGCAGAACAGTGGTCTGCCTATGTGAACAAGACAGACCGCCATTCTGCCAGAGGGGAAAATGGATTCATGTTTATTATTTTGGTTAATGTCATAACATTTTATACACAATGTACATTACGTGTATAGAGGTTTTAAATCTAATAATGTTTGCACAAGATCATTGGTCTGCACGTGTGTAGATGCATATACAAATATAGATATATACAGGCATGTGTGTCATAATTTTCTTATTTATTTTTTGTAGTCTTTGTTTTCTATTTTTTAGAATGTTTATAGACTTGCCATACAAGAGATAATAGTTCACAATTGTTTCAATGGGTAAAGTGCACTAATTGGTTAACTTGTACAGACCCTCTTTCCTCTTTTTTGCCTAGTCCTGCCCCACAACGGAGTTATTGCCCCTATTTAAAGTTCTTCAGTGACTTGACAAAGTCATGTGCAAAACTGGTCACGTGCAAAACCGGTAGTCACGGCAACAGAGAAGCCCTGCTCCACATTGGCTGTGGCTGGTTCTCTCTGACATCTGACACTAAGCTATGCAATAGAATAACATCCTTACAGGATGTCTTCAATTTACAAGTCGACCTCAATACACTGTCTAATTGGGCGACTATGTGGCAGATGAGGTTTAATGTTGATATATGTAAAGATTATGCACTTAGGGGCTAAGAATATACATGCATCATACATAGTAGGGGGAGTACAACTGGGGGAATCCGTAGTGCAGAAGGATCTGGGGGTTTTGGTAAATCATAAGCTCGATAATGGCATGCAATGCCAAGCTGTGGTTTCCAAAGCAAGCAAAGTCTTTTCTGGTATTAAGAGAGGTATGGACTCCAGAGAGAGAGATATAATTTTGCCCCTGTTCAAATCATTAGTAAGACCTCATCTGGAATATGCAGTTCAGTTTTGGGCACCAGTTCTCAAAAAGGATATTGAGGAACTGGAAAAAGGGGAAAGAAGGGCAACCAAACTTCTAAGAGGCATGGAGGAGCTCAGCGATAAGGAAAGATTAGAGGAACTGAATTTATTCACTCTTGAGAACAGGGGATTAAGAGGGGATATGATCAACATGTATAAATATTGTGACGCTATGCGAGGTGCGATACATGATCATAGGTACATTTCACCTCGCATACGTTCTATCATGAGAGACTGAACCGGAATCCATTCCGGGTTTTACAGCCTCTGTGCCTGGCTAGGATTCCGGTCCGGATGTTTGGGTCCACTGGAGTCCACAATCAGCTGGACTTTAAATGTCCAGGAAGAGAGCACAACAGGGCTCTGGCTTGAAACTCAGGAAGGGACCTGAGTGAGGGGAGCGCTGAGTGCTGGACTAAAAGGTTTGCTTTACTGCATGTTTTGTGGGTGTCAGGGACTAGCCCCACACTGTATAGAGAGGAGATCCTGTTTGTTTAGTTTAGCGCCGGACGGCAAGGATTTAATTTATTGTTTTGTTTATTTTAATCTGCAAACCGTTTATAAATAAAATCTGGCATCCGCCAGACTTAAAAGAAAGTGCCTGCTTACAGACTGTGATTTCAGAAAAGGTGATCCCCACGAGCTAATCCCTCACACGTGGTGGATTCAGCGGGCACTTTTCTGAAAATGGAAGAAATGTTAAAGGCCCTGCTACAGGCCAATGCAGCCCAGCGGGAAACCAACCGCCAAGTCGCAAAGGCCGCTACAGCACAACGAGAGGCCGCTGCAGCACAACAGGCTGCCCAGCAGGAGATAAACCGCCAAGTCGCAGAGGCCGCTGCAGCACAACACCGCCAAGTCGCAGAGGCCGTTGCAGCACAACACCGCCAAGTCGCAGAGGCCGTTGCAGCACAACACGCTGCCCAGCAGGAGATGAACCGACAGTTCGCCGAAGCTCTGGTGGAACTGAAAAAGGGGTCCGCACCTCCGGTGTTAGCGGAACCAAAGATTGTACGTGCTTCCTACCACCTGCAAAAGATGACACCGGCGGATGATGTTGAGGCGTACATGGCGACTTTCGAGAGAGTCGCTGACCGCGAAGGATGGCCAAAAGAGCAGTGGGCGGGACTATTGGCCCCATTCCTAACAGGAGAACCCCAAAAGGCCTATTTTGACCTAGAACCAGATAAGGCCCAGGACTATGAGACTCTAAAGACAGAAATACTCGCACGCTTGGGTGTCACCATGGCAGTTCGGGCCCAGCGCGTGCATCAGTGGTCCTATTCCAGCAACAAGCCACCCCGGTCACAAATGTTTGACCTGGTCCACCTCACCAGGAAGTGGTTGCAGCCAGAGACTCTGACCAGCCCCCAGATTGTGGAGCGTGTGGTAATGGACCGGTACCTGCGTGCGCTCCCTGCTACCCTGAGAAAGTGGGTCGGACAGGGGGACCCCAACACTGAAGCCCAAATGGTGGACCTAGTGGAGAGGTACAGTGCTACTGAGGACTTGATAAACCCACCTACGCCCCACTTCGGTGTGTCTCGGGCTGCAAGATCTCCCAACGGTTCGGGTAAGACTGTTCCGGGGTTCAAGAGTTTGGGGAGAGTGGATAAGACTGTTGTTACAGCAGATGAGACTGTAGGTCCTAGACCTGGAGACTGGCCAAAGAAGCCAGGAAGGTTTTTGGGACCGTTAAAAGGACTGGGGGTAGGGCAAATACGGTGTTTTCGTTGCCATGCATTAGGCCATATTGCTGCAGATTGCCCTCTAAATGATGAACCTATGCAATGTGATTATGTTGATAGGGTAAGACGCATTTCTCTGTTTGCACAGGTCGCATGTGTTGCGACAAGTCAGAGTCGCCTTGAAAAACAAATGTGCGTTATTTCAATAGATGGCAAGCCTCTTACAGCCCTGCTAGACTCTGGTAGTGTGGTGACCTTAGTCAGGAGTGCATGTGTAGACCCCGCAAAACTACACCCCAGTTGTATTGGGGTAATATGCATCCATGGGGACACTCGGGACTACCAGACAGCGGTGGTTGAGGTTGATACCCCCTGGGGCTGTGTAACACATTCAGTGGGGGTGGTACCTTCACTGCTCCATGAAGCCTTAGTGGGGAGAGACTTTCCTCATTTTTGGAAGTTATGGGAGAGTGAAGGGAGGCCAGTAGATAGCGCTCCCCCTACTGGCGAAACTCGAGAACTCTCACCAGACCCGTTTTGCCAAAGGGAAGGGCATGCTGTTGGTGGGATCGAGGAGGCCAGAGATCCTCCACCATTCCCTGCCATGGCTGGGGAACCGGATGACTTAGAAGCTAGCACCCAGCCTGAGGGTAACGAACAGGAAACCTCGCCTGACCCTGACATGGAGAGTAGCCAAAATGTGGTACCCGACTTGGAGGTCAGGAGGGAGGATTTCTGTACCGAGCAGCTGCGAGAGCCCACCCTCATGAATGCCAGGGAAAATGTTAAGGTGTTGGATGGGGAACCGGTGGATCCTAATTGGGTGGTGTCCTTTCCCTACATGGCAATTAAAAACAATCTGTTATATCGAGTGATAAAACATGGAGAGGAAGAGGTAGAACAGCTACTGGTTCCCAAACCCTTTCGCAGGGTGGTGCTAGACCTGGCTCATGGTCACGTAATGGGGGGACATCTCGGGGTCGAAAAAACCAGGGAGAGAATCACCCAAAGATTCTTCTGGCCCGGTTTGCATGCAGAGGTCAAGGAGTACTGCGAATCGTGCCCCGAGTGCCAAATGTCAGCACCATCGCCCCATTTTCGCAGCCCCCTTGTTCCTCTACCAATAATTGAGGTCCCCTTTGAAAGGATTGGCATGGACCTGGTGGGGCCGGTCGTGAAATCTGCCCGAGGTCACCAGCATATTCTGGTGATCCTGGACTATGCGACTCGCTATCCTGAGGCCATACCCTTGCGTAACACCTCCGCCAAGGTTATTGCCAAGGAATTAGTCCAGGTGTTTAGTCGAGTGGGGATCCCAAAAGAGATCTTGACCGATCAAGGCACCCCTTTTATGTCAAGGGTTACCAAGGAATTGTGTAGATTGTACAAAATCTCCCATCTCCGTACTTCTGTCTACCACCCCCAGACAGATGGTCTGGTCGAAAGGTTTAATAAAACATTGAAGAGTATGTTGAAAAAGGTGGTCGACAAGGATGGGAGAGACTGGGATTTTTTGCTACCATATCTCATGTTTGCCATACGAGAGGTTCCACAGGCCTCCACAGGCTATTCCCCCTTTGAGCTCTTGTATGGTAGGCATCCCAGGGGCCTGCTAGATATTGCTAAAGAAACGTGGGAAGGAGAGGTCAGCCCATATAGGAGCATCATAGAGCATGTCTCCTTGATGCAGGACCGAATCGCAGCCGTTCTGCCCCTAGTACGGGAACATATGGAGCGAGCCCAGGAGGCCCAAAGGAGGGTCTATAACCGGGGTGCCAAGGTCCGTACTTTCAACCCGGGGGACAGAGTGTTGGTACTGGTTCCTACGGTAGAAAGTAAGTTTTTAGCCAAGTGGCAGGGTCCCTTTGAGGTTGTCCAAAGGGTGGGGGAGGTAAACTACAAAGTCTACCAGCCAGGGAAAAGGAAACCACACCAAATTTACCATGTAAATCTCTTAAAGCCCTGGAAGGACCGAGAGACTTTACTGGCCACGTCCCCACTTCCAACAGACCAGATACCCGTGATACCTGACGTTCCCATCACGGATTCCCTGTCCGTAGCACAGCAAAGTGACGTTAGGGCATTCGTGCAGAAAAATAGAGATTTTTTCTCCCCCTTACCCGGACTGACCAACACGATCCAACATGACATAGTGACGGAACCAGGGGTTCGGGTAAATGTAAAACCATATAGAATTCCAGAGGCCCGGCGAGAGGCAGTTGCGGAAGAAATAAAAAATATGTTAGAGTTGGATGTGATCGAGGAGTCTCACAGTGAGTGGTCAAGTCCCATAGTGCTGGTCCCAAAACCTGATGGCAGTATTAGGTTTTGTAATGATTTTAGAAAACTTAACAGTGTGTCCAAATTTGACGCCTACCCGATGCCCCGGGTCGACGAACTTGTGGACAGGTTGGGACAGGCTCGCTACATAACGACCCTAGACCTAACGAAAGGTTATTGGCAGATACCGCTTACTGAATCGGCCAAGGAGAAGACTGCCTTTTCCACTCCTGAGGGCTCGTTTCAGTATAAGCAGATGCCGTTTGGTCTGCACGGAGCCCCTGCATCATTCCAGCGAATGATGGACAAAACTTTGAGACCACATCGCTCGTATGCAGCGGCGTACTTGGACGATGTGGTCATCCACAGCCCAGATTGGGAATCGCACCTGCTCCGTGTACAAGCGGTCGTAGATTCCCTTAGGGAAGCACGTCTCACGGCCAATCCAAAGAAATGTGCCATAGGCCTGGAGGAGGCCAAATACCTTGGGTACGTTATTGGCCGGGGGATGGTCAAGCCGCAGACCAATAAGATTGAGGCAATTCAAAAATGGCCCCAACCAGTCAATAAAAAACAAGTGAGGGCCTTCCTGGGCATTACGGGGTATTACAGGCGTTTTATACCCAATTTTGCCACCATTGCCGCCCCCTTGACCGATCTAACGAAGGGTAAGGGGTCGGTCATGGTCAAATGGAACCCCGAAGCCGAGGGGGCATTTCAGAAGTTAAAACAGGCTCTTTGTATGGTACCCGTACTAGTAACCCCGGATTTTAGCCAGGAGTTTGTTATACAGACGGATGCCTCTGAGGTGGGACTAGGGGCCGTACTGTCACAGATCAGGGATGGTGAGGAGCACCCAGTGGTATACCTGAGCAGGAAGCTGAACAAGCACGAGAAAAATTATGCCATCGTAGAAAAGGAGTGTCTCGCCATTAAGTGGGCCTTAGACTCCCTGAGGTATTACCTACTGGGGAGGTCATTTAAGCTGGTCACAGACCATGCTCCCCTGAAGTGGATGTGTGATAACAGGGAGAAAAATGCTCGTGTGACAAGGTGGTTCCTGGCTCTACAGGCTTTTAAATTTGCGGTGGAGCACAGGCCAGGGAAGCTCCAAAATAATGCAGATGCCCTCTCCCGTGTGCACTGTATGGTTGGGTCAAGTGCTCAGCCGCAGGGGCTTGAGCAGAGGGGGAGGATATGTGACGCTATGCGAGGTGCGATACATGATCATAGGTACATTTCACCTCGCATACGTTCTATCATGAGAGACTGAACCGGAATCCATTCCGGGTTTTACAGCCTCTGTGCCTGGCTAGGATTCCGGTCCGGATGTTTGGGTCCACTGGAGTCCACAATCAGCTGGACTTTAAATGTCCAGGAAGAGAGCACAACAGGGCTCTGGCTTGAAACTCAGGAAGGGACCTGAGTGAGGGGAGCGCTGAGTGCTGGACTAAAAGGTTTGCTTTACTGCATGTTTTGTGGGTGTCAGGGACTAGCCCCACACTGTATAGAGAGGAGATCCTGTTTGTTTCGTTTAGCGCCGGACGGCAAGGATTTAATTTATTGTTTTGTTTATTTTAATCTGCAAACCGTTTATAAATAAAATCTGGCATCCGCCAGACTTAAAAGAAAGTGCCTGCTTACAGACTGTGATTTCAGAAAAGGTGATCCCCACGAGCTAATCCCTCACAATATATAAGGGGTCCATGTAGTGACCTTGGTGTTGTTATTCACTTTATGGTCAACACAAAGGACAAGGGGGCACTCTTTACGCCTAGAGGAAAAGAGATTTCTTCTCCAAATATAGAAAGGTTTCTTCACAGCAAGAGGAGATGTGAAAATGAGGAATAGACTCCCTGCAGAGGTGGTTCTGGCCAGCTCAGTAGATTACTTTAAGAAAGGCCTGGATTCTTTCCTAAATGTACATCAGATAACTGGGTACTAATATTTATAGGTAAAGTTGATCCGGGAAAAATCCTATGGCCTCTCGGGGGATCAGGAAGGAATTTTTTCCCCTGCTGTAGCAAATTGGATCATGCTCTGCTGGGGTTTTTCGCCTTCCTATGGATCAACTGTGGGTATAGAATTGGGTATATGGGACTGTATGATATTATTATTTTTTTATTTTTATTTTTTTATGGTTGAACTGGATGGACTTTTACATAGTTACATAGTCAAACTGACTATGTAACTATCCTAGTTTTGGCTTACCTTCGTTGACGTCTCCCTCCTCGCCGCTTACCACAGAGCTCTTCTGGATACAGTCGGCTGTGTGGCTCCATTCACAGCGCCATTGTCAGCGATACCACCTTCACATGCCGGCAGATCACGCACATTACACCACACACTGGAGCTGACATGTCATTTGCGGCTTTATGGTTGGTGTTCCTTGGTCGGTTGTCCTGGTTGGTCCTAGTGATCCATCAGTGCCTGAGCCAGCCCTTCAGCCAATGTGTTAAAGTTAAATAAATAAATATATACGCTGCGCTTTCCAAAGTCATACACTATACCATTGAAAAAAAGAAATATATAAAAATCTCCAATAGTAAAAAAACATCTTTCCTAACAGTGAAAAGTGACAATAGTGCAATAAATGAACACATATATATTAAATATAAAAACTAAATATATAAAAGATGTGTATATAAAAGCATAAACAATGATAATAATTAATATAAAGTGCTACTGTGCAAAGAAGTGCAATTCCCACCGGACTGGTATCGGGATGGTATGTTGTTCCTCTCTGACAGATCACCTGTGCTGTCCTGTCCCCTTCCCCTACGCGTCTCGATGCAGGGGTTTCTGTATCTTCTTAAGGGGGAAAAAATTTGCAAACACAAAGCCTACTGGATCTTCACTCTAGGCAGTCTGACCCCACGGGGGCTAAATGAGGACCCCGAAATTCATAAAATCAACTAACATTATGGTCTGGTATCTTTTCCCCCCTTTCCCCCCTTTGTATTCATTCTACCCCTTAGGGAATACATACATGATATATGCCTTATCCATGACCCTCTCTATTAGTAGCTTTTCCCCCTCCCCCTTTCCCCCTCCATCCCTTCCCTGTTTCTGCGATATGCATTTCTCTTTTAGTGTACCCTGACTTGATATTGCTAGTTCATCTCTATGGCCGCTAACCATCTCTCATATGTGCTCCCCGGTGTTAGCCTGTCTATTGATGAATACTGATTATTACCACTAGTACTACTTTTATTACTAGTATTATCACTGTCACTACTATCATATGATCCTGACCATAAGCAATACTATGATCATGCTATTGACGGTAACAAAAGTCTCTTGCTGGGGCGTGGCCTGCAGCGGAGCCGGATGGCAGCATAGAGAGAGAGCTCCGCAATCCACGAGCGAACAATGGCACTAAACAACCGGCAAAAGGACAAATTTTGGCCCTACAACTGTGCGACCCGATCGGAGCACACTCGGGGATCATGACTAACAAACGGAAGGGCTCCGTGAAACCTCAGCGCCTGATGGACATGTTTACAGTCCCGAGGGACGGAGGCAGGCAAGATGGCGCCGGCGCGGCCTCAACTCCCGTGCCCAATAACCAGACCAAACGCAGTGGGGGAGCCCGCTCGGACTACAGATCACAGATGTCCCCTCAGGGAGACCAACAATCCACTCCTTCTCCCTCCGACAGCCCTGCAAAAGCTCGGATGAGGATGGATGGCGCTGGATGCGGCCCTGCAGTGAGCCCTACGACAGAATCTGGGGATGACACACGTGAGTTACCAGACTCCATTGCCACTTTCCCTACTAGTAACCAGCCTGTGATGGACACTGTACTTAGGGACATGTTGGTGACACTACGTAGCTCACTTCAAGCAGATATGATGAACTGTATCTATAGAGTGAGTGGGGAGCTGAGGGAGGTGGAAGACAGGGTGGAACACATCGAAACAAAGATGGGGGAGTATGCCTCCACCATTAATAGCCTAGTGGATGCTAGTGAAGTTCAGGAGGAAAGCAGTGACTGGATCAAAAACAAGTTAGCAGACATTGAAGACAGATCCAGGAGGAACAATATGAAAATAAGGGGAGTCCCTGAGTCAATACAACCCCTGGATTTGCGATCGTATGCGATCGACTTATTCTCATCTCTCCTCCCTAACCTTACCGAAGTGGACATTACAATAGATAGGATCCACAGGCTTCCAAAACCTGCCTTCCTACCTGCTGATGTACCCAGAGATGTGATTCTACGCATGACCTTTTTTCACGTGAAGGAGCAGCTAATGCAGGCGATGCGCAGAAATGATAATATTCCCTCCAGATTTCAAAACCTGCAATTCTACCCTGATCTCTCCCAGCACACCATGCAAAAAAGGCGGAATCTTGGCACTATCACCAAGGCTCTGAGGAATCATAGTATTCCCTACAAATGGGGCTTTCCCACTAAGCTTATCATCACATACAAAGATAGATCATTTAATGTAGACACTGTGGACAGGGGAATCAAGCTACTGAAAGAATGGGAGATCCTGCCGAGTTCCAGCGAGAGCGACAAACCAACTTCCCAAAGAGCAACTGTCACCCCCGTTTGGAAACAGGTTACACAAAGAAACGCCAGATCACATAAATAATCTCCACTTTGCCCTTTGTTAAGATCTTTAAGGTCTCTCGTGGTCACCGCGATGGGTTTTGGGCATGAACTTACCCCTCCTTGAACCTGAGCAGTATTTAGCTGCACCCGGGCATGACCTTTTTGTGATACCTTCTGTTGCCATGGAAATGGCTGGATGTCCATTGATATCCCAACTATTTTTTTGTATTACCTTTCTGTTTTCTTCTTTTTTCTTTTATTTTTGGATACATGCAGATGACAATGAACCCTCAAGATGGAGCTCTGCTGGATGGCATGCTCAATCTCCGCACCATGGACCTACGGCTCGGATGGTCGTCTCCAGAGTTAGTTGCCAATTCGGGGTCGCAGTGAGTAGTCATGTTCATAAACCTAAACAGACACTGAGACAAGGCCCGCCAGGAGGAGTTACGACCCTCCAGGGATCGACCTTGCCACAGAACACACATCTCCCCTGGTACGCAGATGCCGGTCACAATCTTATCTATTAATGCTAGGGGCCTAAACCACCCTGTCAAGAGACGGTCCATGTGGAAGGAAGCCACGCTACATAAGAGTGACATCATATGCGCCCAGGAAACACACTTTAGCAGAGAATCCCCACCCCAGTGCTCCCACAGAAACTTCCCCCATGTATTCGCTGCTAACGCTAACATCAAAACGAAGGGGGTACTAACAGCTATACGAGACACAGTAGCCTTCACGTTACACATGGAGTTGGCTGACCCTGGGGGGAGGTTCCTGGTCCTGGTGTGTGATATCAACTCAGTGACATACACAATTGTTAACGTATATGCTCCGAATGTCCACCAGACACAATTTTTCAACAAATTAATGAGGAAACTACAGTCTATTAAGAGAGGTCTTCTTGTGATGTGTGGGGACTTCAATGCTGTGCCGGACCTAGCCATGGACTCCACGACCAGAGCACATAGGATGGGGGCTTCCCTTCAGGGATCTATCCATAACGCAGAGATGTTCGATGTATGGAGGTGTCTCCATGCTGAAGAAAGAGACTTTACCTTTTTCTCGGCTCCTCATCGCACTTATACGAGGATAGACTTGTTTTTGACTGACTACAACACTCTTACATAGTTACATAGTTAGTTACATAGTTAGTCAGGTTGAAAAAAGACACAAGTCTATCCAGTTCAACCACAATAAACAAAAAAACAAAATAAAAAACACAGTAAAATCCTATACACCCAACTCCATACCCACAGTTGATCCAGAGGAAGGCTGTGGACTGTTTCCACATCTATTAACGACATAACGTGGTCGGACCATGCTTTAATTTCTATATCTCTTAAAGATGCTTCGCCCGCCAATCCTCCCCCTGTGTGGAGGGCTAACACGTTCCTATTGCAACAACCTGATGTGCGACAAACTGTAGAAAAGCACCTAAAAGAATTTTTTGATATAAACGACACACCTGCCCAGGATCAATTCACCTTGTGGTCTGCCCATAAGGCATATATTCGGGGGATACTTATTCAACTGGGGGCTAGGGCGAGGAGGCAGCGGCATAAAAAAATCAGGGACCTCACAGAGGAAATTGCAAGGGGAGAATGTGAGAATAAAAAACATTCCTCACAGGCATTATCTGCCAGGCTCACACAACTGTGAAGTGACCTCAGGCTCCTCCTACTAGAGGATTTTGAGAAACACTCCAAAAAGTTAAAGATGACATACTATGCACAGGGCAACAGGGCTGGCAAAATGCTAGCAAACAAAATTAAGGGGCGAAGAATTAAAACCAGAATCCCTTACATTGTGCATCCCTTACACAAAACAAAATTGTTTCATCCTCAAGATGTGGCAGATGCCTTCAGCCATTACTATGGCACTCTTTATAACCTAAAAGAGGACAAAGACACGTATCAACCCACTGCCCCTATGATAAATGATTTTTTGAGCAAAGTGTCCCTGCCCCAACTATCCCCGACACAAATTGAGTCCCTAAATTCCCCCTTCACTATTATGGAGATCCAAAAAATTATTGATTCCCTCCCCTCCAACAAATCCCCAGGTCCTGATGGTTTTGTAGGGGAATACTACCAGATGTTTAAGACCATCCTGTCACCCTACCTCAAAAAAGTATTTAGCAAAGCTGCCGCCTCCTCGTCCTTCCCCTCAGAAATGCTAGAAGCACTTATCGTGACCTTGCCCAAGCCAGGGAAGGATCCGGATACTCCAGCCAACTTTAGACCCATTTCATTATTGAATAGCGACATTAAATTATACGCCAAACTTATTGCAAGCTGACTAGTGGATATATTACCTGTACTGATTCATCCTGACCAGGTCGGATTCACCAAGGGGCGACAGGCCTCAGACGCCACGAGGCGGCTGATCAATGTTGTTCACCTGGCGCAGGTGCAGCGAAGGCCTTCTCTGCTCCTTGCTCTGGATGCAGAGAAGGCCTTTGATAGGGTCCACTGGGGGTATATGGAGATGGTCCTGAAGAGGTTTGGGTTCACTGGACCCATCCTCTCTGCAATATTGGCCCTATACCCATCGCCGTCGGCCAGGGTGTTTACCTCTGGGACGCTCTCTAGACCCTTTACTATCACCAATGGCACCCGCCAGGGGTGCCCTTTATCACCCTTGATTTTCAACTTAATTCTAGAACCCCTTGCCTCGCATATTAGAACACATAGCGACATCAGTGGATTTCCCACGTCTAAAACGGAACACGTTATCAGCCTTTTCGCTGACGACATTATTTTGATGATTACAAACCCCAATACTTCCCTGGCTGCGGTACATGAAACTCTTCAAATGTTTGGGAAACTTTCCTACTACAAAGTTAATGAAAATAAGTCTTTTATTTTGGGTATGGGGATTAGCAATGGATTAAGATGTTCACTCAGTTCACGGTTTCCGTACACCTGGAGCAACAAAGGAATTAAATATCTGGGTATCACACTGACAGCTACATCAAAGGAACTATACACATACAACTATACAACATTCCTGGCCTCCTTCCCGGCTAAGCTACAGGAGTTGGCTAAAAGCGAACTACTGTGGTCGGGCCGCCTGGCGGCCTTTAAAATGATGGTCCTCCCACAAGTAATTTACTTGTTCAGGACTCTCCCCATCCCAGCCCCTAACTCCTTTTTTGTTAAACTTCAAGCTCTGATAAATCGTTTCTTATGGAAAGGCAAGAAAGCAAGGTGGGCATTTAGGAATTCCATAGCTTCTAGGGGAGCAGGGGGGGTGGGAAATGTAGTGGTCAGAGACTATCATACGGCTGCTATTCTGACACAACTTAAGACGTGGTTCCCTAGTTCGCCAGCCAAGAGATGGAAAGAACTGGAGGAAATCCAATATACCCTTGGGAGTCTCTATGATCTTCTAATGGCATCTGTTCTTCCATCTAGGCCTCCAGACGGATTGTCTCCCACTATGATGGCCTCTTTGAAAGCGTGGGATATGCTTACGCAGATACCCCAGATCATCTTGGGAAGACCTTTTCTTTACCGATAACATGCCTCACAGCCGTTATCCCAGACTTAAATCTTACTCATTGGTCTAAGAAGGGAATAGCTTACATCTCCGATTTAATGATAGGCCCCAGGGGAAAGACATTTAGATCACTCCAGGTGGAGTTTGGCCTGGGGGAGGCTGATTACTTTACCTACCTGCGAATATACCATTTCCTTAAGAATGGTCCGCCTCTCTCGATCCAACTCCACTGGAGGATAACACTATACTTCACCAATCAATATACCAACATAAAAGGGATTTCCCTGTTTTATAGTGCTATAAGTAATAAACTAGTATTTACGAAATCCACCAATATAGAAGCGTGGGAGAGAGACCTAGCTACTTCTTATTCCTCGGAACAATGGCAACGTGCTCTACAAATTACTTACGCCTCCACTAGATGCATAAATCTCTGGGAACAACACCAGAAAGTGCTGCTGAGATGGTATTTGACCCCTTTTAGGATCTCAAAATTCAGCCCTCAAGCATCTCCATTATGCTGGAGGGGATGTGGCCATGTGGGTACTCTATTCCACATACTGTGGGAGTGCCCTCACTTACGCCCAATCTGGAACGCAGTTTTTGACCTGGTAACCCAAGTAGTACAGGGGAGGGTGCCCAAAACCCCGGGGTTTGCTGTGCTCTCGCTGGAGATAGACTCTATCCCAAAACTCAGTAGAGGGATTGTTTCCCATATACTACTGGGTACCAGATTGGCTATCACCCGCCACTGGAGAGACAAAAGGGTCCCCGTAATGCAGGAAATAATCACAACAGTCAATACACACATAGGATATGAACTAATGTTCGCAGCATCCCAAGGCAAATATGTGATGGCTTGCAAAAGGTGGAGTCCGTGGACTGAGTGGTACAAGATGAAACATAGCTGTTGACAGAATTTATATTTCTAAATATTGAGATTACATAGAGCAATCATATTAGATACAGACTTCAAATATGCATATAACCACTTGATATCTGTATGTGTCCTGCTCTCCCTCTGTTTTTGTTTTTCTTTTCTCTTTCTTTTTCCTCTTACCCTTTTCCCCTCTTCTCTTTTATCCTCTCTATCCTCCGCATTATTCACTGATGTTTACTTACCCTCTACTGTGCTATCTTGACAATCTCGAATATGACTTTTATTGCTTCACTCATATGGGTCTTGTTACTGTTATTGTGTGGGGGGGGGGGGAGGGGGGCTGGACCCTCTCAGGAAGTACACAGTTAGATCCCATGGGGGTGCGGAGGGGGATCCACCCTTACTCCTTCCTCTCCTTATGCCCTCTGGTCTCCCGCTCTTTTTCCCGAGACCACACTAATTTGAGAGTTCTGTTGACCTAGAGGGAAGACATGTCTAGAAGTATATTCCTTCAATACAGTATACGGGTATATTGATGTATAACTTTTACCTTGCAACTAAGTTATCGAGATTTTCTGATGATTTGTACATAACGTATTGCTCATTGTGTTTATCTCTTGAAAAACTTAATAAAAACGTATTGAATTAAAACAAAAGTCTCTTGCTGGTCTTTTGTTATGGCTGTGCTGGATGCCTTCCCCTTGTTCTGGCTTTATTCCGTGAGTGTCACCATTGGTTCCTTGACCGCCCACGGAGCTGAGAGGAGCACCCAAGTCTTCTGGGAGGTCCCCATCTGCTTGACTTGTGGTGCTTATGTGTGTAAACGCATTTATAGAGACTGCACAAGGAGGTAACACTGCTGAGCTCTGAGGAAGAAGGTTATCCTTTGAAACGCGTCAGCTGGCAGTGGCCCTCATCACATCCTCTATGACCATCTGGAGAGTGTTTGGGCTTGACTAATTGCTGCTACCTGTGGAAACTTTGTATATTGTGAACCTTTCAGCTACACTTGTGAGTAGTTTTGATGTTTTTTTTTCCAATAAAATCCATCCGAAGGAAAATGCACTAGGCTGGTGCGCCCTTTTTTTATTTTTCTTGTTTATTGCTAGGATGCCCCTATGCCTGAAGGGCAGCAAGGGCAGTGACATGTACCATCACAAAATATGGACTGTCTGGTAATCCACTTGTGTGCCAGGAGTGTTTGTTTTCTGTTCTCTAATGTAGTTACACTGTCAGGGAAAATTATTCAGGTGTGTTTTTTCGGTTTATGCTGGTCATTGGTGTGCGCAGCATATTGCGTTAGGGTGTGCACTGCAGAGCATAAATATACATGCGTGTATATGAGCAGAGGAGTGGACAGTGTCAGTAGAGTAGAGATTGATGTTAGTAGGGAAGTGGACGGTGTCAGTAGAGCAGAAATTGATGTCAGTAGGGCAGTGGACAGTGTCAGTAGCTTTTTATTTTTATTATTTTGTACAATATTATTCTTGATTATTTTTTTTTACAATTATTTTTTTAGCAGCCCTGTTGGAGGGCCTTGGTAAAACATCTAAACATGAGTCTAAACAGACCCCTGATGTTTCACTTTTGAGAGAAAGGGACTGTGGACAAAGATTCCCCAGTTCCTTTCCCCTCTAGCCTCAGCTGCATTGGAAGTAATGGGAAGGGTTTTTCTGGGCAGCTTTCTGTTCATTCACAAACTGAAGCATATGAACACAGCAGTGATCAGTACAGATCACTCCCTGTGTTTACTCAGAAAAGGAAGGTGATGATAAATTAAACATTTACCAGCCCCATCCCCCTCTCTACTGATCCTGAAACCCCCCGCAGAAGCCGACAGGAAAGGCGGGGAGGGAAGCTGGCAGCACTGCAATCTGTGCACATGCCTATGATGCTGGTGCATTGGCAGCCCATTCAAAATGAATGCAATAAATAAAAAAAATGCACTGCAAAAGGATGAAAGAAAAAAAAAAGGATAATAATTTGAATTCCAGCAAATAAAGAATATAATATGGATTAAAAAAAGAGAACATTGATCAAATATCCTAGTAATACATCAGCTTGAAAAAAGCTTCTGACTCTAACCTATATAATGGTCGCATTACAAGAAATTATTTGTCCCTTTATTACTGTAGTTCAAATTTTGATATAGGACATCAATTTGAATTTTAAGATCTATCATTTTGGTTCCAAAAGAATAATATCTAAAGGAGGACTGCATTTTTAAAGCCAAACTTTGGTGAAATGTCAAAGTTACTTTTGTAGTGGGCCTTCCCCCACACTACAAGGGCTAAATGTAAAACATTTTCTAGGGTGCCATTAAAAACCCATCTTACTTCCTTATTTATCCCTTGTTCTCTCAATAGCCAGCACTCAGAATATTATTTCCTTGCATGCTCGGGGTTGTGAATGGGCCATTGGTGTCCGCACACTAGGTCCTGCTTTGTATGTGATGATGTCAGAGTGCCTGCGACTGACCAAGTGCTGAAGCTTTGGGGGGCTTCGGGGAACCGGTTAAAGAGAAGAGTAGTAAGTCTACAGGAGATGAGAATAAGGTAAGCAAAACTGCTTTTCAAAAGTATGTATGGGTAGGGTACATGGTGATGTGATAGACAGATGATGTTCTCCATTAACTTGTTGGGCATCAAGTGTGGGTCACACAGGAGGCCTAGCTCTGTGTGGGTTCTTCTGGGCTACACCAGGCAGCAAGTATGATCAGTTCTTATAACACTTAACTTGGCCGGAGGCATGCTCAACAGTGTCGGGACCAGACAAGAGCTGCTGTCATGTGAAAGTCAAACATTAAGGCAGTCCCTCAACTCAGAGATGAGCCACTTGTGTGCAGTGTTATGTGGAGTTCTTTCAAAGTTAGCATCTCATATTCTACACACTTGAACAGGTGCTTGCATTGCATTAGAAGGGACACGCAGAGCCTATGCCCATTAGACCATGCATTTTCATCCTAATTTTGGGTATTTTCGTTATACGAGGACAAACGCGTAGAATCTGAAATCCGAAAGATCTGACAAAAAAAATCTTTATTTTCATTTTCCTTGCTACAACAGTTTGATATAGATAGGAGATTCGACATGACACTGACAATAGCAATCTGTGTCTATCGAACCTGTGGTCGAATGTGCCTAACCTAACTCTATTAGTCCAAGATTATTCTACATAGAGAGGAAAGATTCGACATAGAGAGAAAAGATTCAACATTATAGAGACAGTGTTGGGGTAGACCATTCGACATGAACGACGAAGATTCATCGAAGCAGTGAAAAACATACAAACGTTGAATCTGTCATTGAAGGCTTATGGTGTCTGTCGAAAGTTCTAAGAAGATTCAACAAGCAGCTAAACTGTACGACGCTGCAATCATACATTTCCAGTCAAATGCTTGGCCTATAGGCTATAGAAGAATTTGAATGTTGGTTGACTAGTAATAATAATTTATAAATATAATTATTGTCATACAACATTAGAATTCTTCTATAGCTTGTAGGTGGAACTTTCGACCGGAAATGTACGATTGTGACGTCTTACAGTTTAGCTGCTCCGTCTAATCTTCTTAAAAAAATTGACAGACACCATAAGCCTTCAATGACAGATTCAACCTTAATTATTTCGGATTTTTGGACAAAAGCATTTTTTAACGAAACAAAATAAATGAAAACGAACTTCAGGAGTAACAAAATAAATTAATTTTTCAGACAAAAACGAAATTCCAAAACAAAATATTTCAGTGTGCACATATCTAATGCCCACTTCACCATTTAGTGTAACTCTGCTACCTCACTCCCGGTAACAGAATGGTGTCCTGCCGAGCACATAGCACAGACCTCATGCGTGCTCACTAAACTCTTGTTCCTTCGTACCCAGTGATCAGGCCAAAACTTTCTATAAAGCAAACCTACTCCTGGGACTGACAGAGACGGGCAGCTAGGGATGGAGCCGTAACACTGGACCTCCTCGCTACCGGAGAACCTGTCCCTTTACCAGTTACCACGCCAATGACTGGTTGCAGTTTAACCTTTTGTTGCTGTGATGTTACTAGAACCGTTCGGTGTACTGTAGTAGTCTCAGACCCTGGTGTGTGCACCAGGACCCCATTTGCACCCCTTAAATAACTTCAGACTAGACTTTGTGTCAATAACAAATGTTTCTAAAAGCTCAGCATTATAAACACAACATGGCAGAACGCGCTTTCCCTATCTAATGCTAACAGTGGATTCCCCAGGGTACCTGCATAGGTAAAGTCCTTGTGGGTGAAGTCCATAGCTGGCACGACACAATAGGAGAAATTCATGACTTGGGTGTATCCCGAAGGCTGGTGCTCTGTAGATGAACTACAAGTCTCAGAATGTACTGTAAGGTTCTTGTCCTTTAGCCCGCTGACCCCCACCCTCTTAAGACCTAAACCTCTGCCTTTTGTTATGCCACAGGACAGGAGGCTAGGCCCCAAAGCTTGCAAATATGAGCAGGAAAGCTGAGCCTGGTCTTTCCAGCATTGAGGACGTGCACATCAGTTCCAGCCAGTGTCTCAGGTCCTGATTGGGTAGATTGATTGCAGCACAACCGTTGGCTCCCGCTGCTGTCAATCAAATCCAATGACGCAAGAGTTGGAGGCGGGGCAGAGTCCTGCTGTCTGTGTCAATAGACGCAGCAGCAGGACATGGGAGCGCACCTGCATGTGTGCCCTGAGGGAGAGCTTTTCTCCAACAAGGCATCTTGAGAAGAGAAGGGAGCCAGGAGAGCCGCTGAGGGACCCCAGAAGAGGAAGATCGGGGCAAATCAATGCAAAACCAACTACACAGAGAAGGTAAGTATGACATGTTTATTATATTTTATAACAAATGGTTTAGTTACCCTTTAACCTGGGCTGTCCCAATAGTCTGTCTAAGATGAACACAGTAGGCAACCTGCCTACAAGTACCCTAGACAAAAATGAGCATTTAACTATTTCTGTGAGGTGAAAAGCCCAACAGCAAGGATAACTTTGAAATTTCCCCAAAGTTCAGCTTTAATACCTGTTCATTCAATATAAAAATGTTATTAGAAATGTTTCTACTTTGTAAAATGAAATACATGTTTTAACAAGCTCTTATTTATGTCACAAGGTTCCCCATTTGTGAGGAAATTATATTTTCAAACCACAATCAAATCACCAATTGAAGAATCTGCAACATCAACATTTCTTTATAGGTACACGTTGCTATGGGCTAGATTTATTCTGTGCTAAACCAATTACAAAGGCAGGTGGAATTCCATAGCTGAAAACCTTATTAAAATGTCTTCTTATTAGAAGGCTAGCTTAGTACAAAACACAGATTCCATGCAAATACCCTGTATAAGGCTAAAATGAAGCTGCCTCCTCTTCGGACAAAATATATTCAGCTTTAAATAGTGACTTTGCATCTGTTTAAACAAAAAAAGGAACCTGTGGGTGTGCAGACTAGTATAGTATATGTACCTATTTACTACTTATACATTTGGGGAAAAATGGGTAGATCAATGTATTTCTAACTGTGCAGCAAAAAAGAATAGATATGTTTTTATAGTATACTATCAACATTACTTACATATAAAAAAATTATTTAGTTGGATAATAAAAAAAAAAAAATATTTATAATTCTGATTTGGCTGACAATGTGGAAATGGCCTTTGTAAAGTTATCCTTACATTTTTTAAATTGGATATATATATATATATATATATATATATATATATATATATATATATATATATATATATATATATATATTTATATATATATATATATATTAGGGCTGTGCAAATTAACTTGTAATTAATCGATTAATCTTTAATTTTTTTGATCGATCAAAATTAAAATTCTTTTGATTGGTACTCCCCTCTCTGCCGGCTTCTGGGCCTTCAGGGAGTTCTGTCGGAGATCCGGTAATGTCACGGACACCCGCGGGGCTTGCCGTGTCCATCTGAAGGGCTCCTTTGCTGTGCCTTCATACCTTACTATCTGCCACACACAAGGGCTGTTACACTTCCCTCTATCACTTCCCTCTATCAACCTGGGATTCTACAGCCATCCACTGGGAGTTGTGATAGTTCTCTTCATGGGACATCTACATGCCGACGGACTGATGTTAACCTCTCCTCATCTGAATTCAGCAGTGGCATCGTTGTACACATTTTTATACCAGTATCATACTTAGCTACATGTTTTTATGACTGCTTTTAGTACCGTTTGGTATTACTCGCACCATTTTTACAGTTTATGTAGCTACATCGATTTTATCTCCAGTGCAAAATATTTATTTGGTTACCTACTTGAAGACTATAAAAGTTTTATTTCTATTCCCTATCGAGCGCTGCCTTTGTGTGTTTTTTGTATCCTGCTATCCATTTTCCAGTGGTTGGTAGCTGCACTGGGAATCAGCCTGCAAGGAGATCAGCTAAAAGTAGTTGGATCTGTATGTGCTTTATAATTAATCGAAATAAGTCGATTAATCGATAAAAAAAAAAAAGATTGATCGAACAGAAACATTTTGATCCGTAACAGCCCTAATATATATATATATATATATATATATATATATATATATACATTGTGATGGTGGGACTCTACATGAAAGTTATATATATATATATATATATATATATATATATATATATATATATATCCACATTGTAGCACCCCCCTGAACAATGAATACATTTGAGGGACTCCCATTTTCAGGGAAGGCTGTCATTTCCCCCCAAGGCTAAGTACATGGCTAAACGTGGGGAACTAATAAAGCATTGGTTGGGCACCAGGTACTTTAAAGCGGTTCTCCACCCTAAAGTGGAGTCCCGCTGATCGGAACCCGCCCCCCCTCCGGTGTCACATTTGACACCTTTCAGGGGGAGGGGGGTTCAGATAACTGTCTAAAGACAGGTATTTGCACCCACTTCCGGCCACACGCTACGGGCGAAAGACGGGTTTTTCTGACTTCCCGTCTGTCGCCCGTTGTGTGCTGGGAACACTCGGCTCCCAGCACACAGCGTGTGAGCCAATCGGCGGGCGCAGCGCGACTCACGCATGCGCCGTAGGAAACCGGGCAGTGAAGCCGCAGCGCTTCACTTCCAGGTTCCCTCAGCGTGGATGGCGGGGGGAGCAGCAGAGAGACGAGCGATCGCTCGTGCTCTGCTGTGATCAGCGCTGGACTCCAGGACAGGTAAGTGTCCTAATATTAAAAGTCAGCAGCTGCAGTATTTGTAGCTGCTGGCTTTTAATATTTTTTCCCCATGGCACATCCACTTTAATATCTTTTTAAGAGATTGTTTTACTCATCACACAATGAGAAAGGGATAGGGCTGAAAATACCCCATCAACACTTAGAATAGGATATATACAAATATGTATATATATATATATATATATATATATATATATATATATATATATATATATATATATATATATATATATATAGTATATATATATATATATATATATATATATATATATATATATATATATACCGTATTTATCGGCGTATAACACGCACCCTAACTTTAAGAGGAAAGTTTCAGGAAAAAAACCAACCACATCCCCCTGCGTATAACACGCAGGCACAGTTTACCCTCTATTTTCAAGGTAAAAAAGTGAGTGTTATACGCCAATAAATACAGTATATATATATATATATATATATATATATATATATATATATATATATATATATATATATATATATAACTAAATATAAACATATGCAAAATAATTAAATCGCTGCTCTATCTAGAAATTGTATATGAAAATAAACAATCACTATTGTATTGTTCAAAAAAGTCCAAAGTGAATAAAGTGTAGATAATCTCTATATTCTGGAACGTGAAATGAAAGAAACCGCCACCATCCAATAAAGAAGAGGCTTTCCGAAGGCAGTGAACCCAAAAGAACATATGTTCAGAAGGGTCTACTGGACACCGTTTCCTTTATAAATAGAGTATTAGGTAGTAATACCCGATGATCATGTCATTTCAGATGACTTCTATATTGAGTGTGGCAACGCTTTGCTGGCTGATACTCCATTCCCTCAGTTGCCACACTGTTCTGGGGGAACTCTCCAGATAGTCTTGCCTGGGCAGCTCCAGAGGCACAATTAACAGCTCGTCCTCCCTATTCCTCCTCTAGCTTTCCCATATGACCCACCTGTCACAGAATGCAAACTATAAGTTAGCATACCCTAAATAAGCCCCTGCCCTGCCCTCAATTGCCTGCTGCTAAAGCAACCTGCAGACACTGGCCCTCAACCATACATGCTGAGAATTATAGTCTGCCGGTGACAGCATTGATCTGCATACTGACCTACTTACCTCCTTTCCTGCCCTGATGAGAACAAAGCTTCAGCAGGTTCTCTCCTTTCACTATGCAGCACACACTGGTGAGTGTATTTCACTGATGACAGCCCTGGTTCATTTAGAGTCAGATCCACGTAGCGCGGTGCTTCTTTACGTCCGGCGTAGTGTATCTCAGATACACTACGCCGCCGTAACTTACAGCGTATTTCCCGTATCCACAAAGAATTTGCGCCGTAAGTTACGGCAGCGTAGTGTAACTGTGTAGGCGTAAGGGCGCGCAATTCAAATGGATGAGATGGGGGCGTGTTTTATGTTAATACGTCTTGGCCCGACGTAAATGACGTTTTTCTGAACGGCGCATGCGCCGTCCGTGGGGGTATCCCAGTGCGCATGTTCCAAATTAACCCACAACAAGCCAATGCTTTCGACGTGAACGTCATTCTACGCAAAGCCCTATTCGCGAACGTTTTACGCAAACGACATACACAACGGAAAATTCAACGCTGGCCCAATGTCCATACTTAACATTGGCTACGCCTCATATAGCAGTGGTAACGTTACGCCGAAAAAAGCCTTACGGAAACGACGTAAAAAATGCGCCGGCCAGACGGACGTTTGTGGATTCGCGTATCTAGCTAATTTGTATACTCGACGTGGAAATCGACGGAAGCGCCACCTAGCGGCCAGCGTAAATATGCACCTTAGATCCGACGGCATACTAAGACGTACGCCAGTCGGATCTAGCCCAGCTTCAGGCGTATCTTGTTTTGTGGATACAAAACAAAGATACGCCGGAGCAACCTAGCAGTTACACGGCGTATCAATAGATACGCCAGCGTAACTGCTTCGCGGATCTGGCCCTTAATGTTTAGTGAGAAGGGAAAAGAGGCTGTCTGTGTTCTGATGCCTGCTGGTGACACCTCCTTTCTTTGCAGCTGACTAAAACAATGAAGGTGCACCAGAGTTGTCACCAGTGAATTTCACTCACCAGTGTGTGCTGCACAGCAAAAGGAGGGAACCTGTATGTTATGCTGACCATAGATGGATCATTGGCTGGTTCATCAGTGCCACCAGCTATAGCCTTTGGCTGGTTCTTGCTGAACCTGCTGAATTGTATTCAGTTAATGACCAGCTTAAGTTTTATCATCCTAGAACATGAAGGGCTAGATTCAGGTAGCCGGGCGCATTATTACGGTGGCGTAGAGTATCGCATTTACGCTACGCCGCCATAAATCAGAGAGACAAGTGCTGTATTTACAAAGCACTTGCCTCCAAAGTTACGGCAGCGTATTGTAAATGGGGCCGGCGTAAGCGCGTCTAATTCAAATGAGGATGAGGGGGGCGTGTTTTATGTAAATGAGTGGTGACCCGACGTGATTGACGTTTTTTTACGAACAGTGCATGCGCCGTCCGTGTACATATCCCAGTGTGCATTGCTCCAAAGTACACCGCAAGGACGTATTGATTTCGATGTGAACGTAAATTACGTCCAGCCCTATTCGCGAACGACTTGCGCAAACGACGTAAAAATGTAAAATTCGACGCCGGAACGACGTCCATACTTAACATTGCGTACGCCTCATAGAAGGAGGAGCAACGTTACGCCGGAAAAGCCTTACGCAAACGACGTAAAAAAATTCCGCCGGGCGCACGTACGTTTGTGAATCGGCGTATCTAGGTCATTTGCATATTCTACGCCGAAAACGACGGAAGCGCCACCTAGCGGCCAGCGTAAATATGCACCCTAAGATACGACGGTGTAAGAGACTTACGCCAGTCGGATCTTAGCCTAATTTCGGCGTATCTTGCTTTCTGAATACAGAAAGAAGATGAGCCGGCGCAGCTTTGAATTTACGCGGCGTATCTATAGATACGCCGGCGTAAATTCTTGCTGAATCCGGCTGAAGTGTGTTAATGATAGAATACCTAGGGGACAAAAGTCTGAGAAAAGACAAATTTTTGTTTTCCTCCTATATGGCAAAAATGCCCTAAGGATTTTTTTTTTGTCTTTCTTTGGACCAAACGTGCAGGGGCTGTGATTAGCCTGAAGTTGAAAATATGTATTTTTTTCCTTCTTATTAAACTATGTAGCTTTAAAAAAACAGAGAATGTACAGTCATTGTCAAATTCACTGTATTATAGACATGGTCCTTTCCAAGTTTACTTCCATTTCCACTTGAGATCATATTAAAGGAGTTGTAAAGGTAAACATTTTTTTTTGCTGAAATTACTGTTTACAGGGTATAGAGACATAATAGTTAACTGATTCCTTTTAAAAATGATTACAAATAGATAAAAATAAAGATTCATCAAGAGATACGACGGCGGATCTCCTGATCCGCCGTCGTATATCTCTGAGATCCGACGGTCGGATCTATGCGACTGATTCATAAGAATCAGTTACGCATAGATCTCGCTTAGATCCGACTGGTGTAAGTGACTTACACCGTCGGATCTTAGTCTGAAATATCCTGCCGGCCGCTAGGTGTCGCTTCGTTTTTTTACGCGAGGAATATGCAAATTCCGATTTCCGCCGATTCAGAAACGAACGCCCGCCCGTCGCTTTTTTTTTTACGTCGTTTGCATTCGACTTTTTCCGGCGGATAGTTACCCCTGCTATATGAGGGGTAGCTAATGTTAAGTATGGCCGTCGTTCCCGCGCCGAGTTTCAAATTTTTACGTCGTTTGCGTAAGTCGGTCTGGAATACGGATGGCCGCAATTTACGTTGCCGCCAAAAACAATGACGTCCTAGCGACATCATTTGGAGCATGCTCACTGGGAAATTTCACCGGCGGCGCATGCGCAGTTAAATCGGCGCGGGAACGCGCCTGATTTAAATTGTACACTCCCCCTAGCTGCGGAATTTGAATTCCGCCGGGGGAGTTACGATCCGCCGGTGCAAGTTTCGAGGTACGTGCTTTGTGAATACTGCACTAGCCTCGCAAAATTGCACCGGCGGATCATAAATCACATAGATTACACGGATCTAAAGATCCGCTAATCTATGTGAATCTAGCCCACAGTAATCACACCTCCTTGATTAGTGACCACAGAGAGAAAGCTCCAAGTACTGTGGTTATCAGGAAACCGACAACCAGGAAGTGTGGTGATCAGAGAAGAATTACAGCAAATTGAGAGAAAAAATTAACAATGAGGACATGAAAACAGCACTGCATTAAGGTAAAGCAAGCTATTAAGATACAAAAATAAATTTCCTTTACAACCCCTTTAAGGCAAATAAAAAAACAAGATATATTTTTACTTGTTTCAATGACATTTGATAAGAGACCAACTGACAGGATAGAGAAAAATTGTCTCTTGCTTCCTTCTCTGATGTTTACCAAAATATCCTTATGTCAACTATTCTGACAAAGATGTCACCATGTAAGGTATCTGGTCGATATAATTTTAAACCTGTAATAACATTTCATCAAATTACACGAGTCAGCTACCCAGCTGGAAAATTTGTATAATTGGTCTCTGTTTCTAGCCATGGTCAAAGTAAGCAATATGATAAAATAGGCACAGCTGATATAATAAAGCTCAAGATGTCCCTTTATAGGATATTTATAAGGTGTAAATGAAAATGCTTACTCTCATTGAGAATTAAATGTGCTGTTTTATTATTCTTTATATGTAAACAAATTTAGCCATTATTTATTACAATCATTTATGCAAATTATTTTAAACATAGATTCTCAACTCAAATAACTACTGTACATATTCTTTACTATTCAAAGCATCACTTAACCTAAAAATTATCCTTGTCTACATCTAATTCATGTGTTCTGTTTTTTTTTTTGTTGTTAAGATGAAAGCGCTAAAAACATAAATTCTTTGGGCCAGATTCAGATACATTATCGTATCTATTGGCGGGTGTAGCGTACCTCATATACACTATGCCGCCATAACTTAGGGCGCAAGTTCCGTATTCAGAAAGAACTTGCGCCCTAAGTTACGGCGGCATAGTGTAAATGTGTCGGCGTAAGCCCGCCTAATTCAAATTTGGCTGGTAGTGGGCGTGTTTTATGTTAAACTATCATGACCCCACGTAATTGACACTGTTTTTCGAACAGGGCATGCGCCATCCGTGGACGTATCCCAGTGCGCATGCTCGAAATCACGTCGCAAATAGTCAATGCTTTCGACGTGAACGTAACTTACGTACAGCCCCATTCACGGACGACTTACGCAAACGGCGTAAAATACGACGCTGTACGTACGTTTCCGAGGTCCATACCTAACATGACTTACCCCTGCTTTATGAGGGGTAACTTTACGCTGGAAAAAGCCTTACGTAAACAACGTAAAAAAAATGCGCCAGGCGTACGTACATTTGTGAATCGGCGTATCTACCTAATTTGCATATTCCTCGCGTAAATCTACGGAAGCGCCACCTAGCGGCCAGCGTAAATATGCAACTAAGATACGACAGCGTAAGAGGCTTACGCCAGTCGGATCTTAGCAAAATTCCGGTGTATCTTGTTTTCTGAATACAGAAAAAAGATACGCCGGCGCATCCTAGAAGTTACGAGGCGTAGCAATAGATACGCCAGCGTAACTTCTTTCTGAATCTTTATGTTTAAGAACATGCTTTGAGTTTAAAGTTTTTATATATCCAAACCATCATAGTTTAGTGCCGCGATCGAAAAGATCTTATATGAATGAATATTATAACGTTGACATTAGTATATTAACACTGCTTACAACAAATTAATGTTATAGCAAGTACTTTTATTTCACACATAATCCATCTGTTTTCTTTTACGATATCCTGAAGTTAAGAGAATGCTCAAGCTATTAGGATCTGTATGATACTTCAGGTCTGGTTCACACCTATGCATTTTTTAGTTAGTTTTCAGTTTTGCAGAAACACACTACAGTCCATTTAACATGGTTCCTTATGGATCATGTTTACATGAAAAGGGTCAGGGACTTTTTTTTCTGGGTTTTGGTACCATAGGGCCAGATTCTCAGAAGAGTTACGCCGGTGTATCTACTGATACACCGGCGTAATTCGAATTTCCCGCCGGCGTATCATTGTTTTGTATTCACAAAACAAGATACGACGGATTTAGGCTAGGATCCGACTGGTGTAAATCACTTACACCGTCGGATCCTAAATGCAATACAACGCCGACCGCTAGGTGGCGTTTACGTTCAGGTCTCATTTGTTTATGCAAATGAGCCTGATATGCCGATTCCCGAACGAATTTGCGCCACGTAGCCGTCGCTTACGTCGTTTGCGTAAGCGTAAGGTTACCCCTGCTATATGAGGGGTAACCTTACGCCAGTCCGCCGTATGCCATGTTAAGTATGGTGTCGGGTTCGCGTCGTCTTTTCCCGTCGGGTACGTTGTTTTCCTAAGTCGTTCTTGAATACGACTTTACGTCAATGACGCACATGTCGGCGTCATTGACGTTTTCCGTCGAGAACTGGAGCATGCGCACTGGGCTATTTTAAGCCTGGCGCATGCGCAGTTCGATCGGCACGGGGGCGCGCTTAATTTAAATACAAGCCGCCCCCTTTGAATTACGCGGGGATACGCCGGCCAATTACACTATGCCGCCGCAAATTACTGAGCAAGTGTTTGGGAAATACAGCACTTGCTCCTGTAAGTTGTGGCGGCGTAGTGTAAATAGCTTACGCGACGCCGCCGCAGGATCTATCAGAATCTGGCCCATAGACTTCAATAGATTAAAAACTTGTATTGAAAATTTTAAAATCCACCTGGAATATGCATCAACTGCAACCTGCATAGTTGTGAACCAGGCCTCAGTCTTTGTGAACCCAAATGGCTTATGTCAACAGTATTTGTGTCAATGGGCAATTGAAGCTTGTTTTCAAGTGCATTCAGATTGGATTTGAGATCAATTTGAGACATTTCTGAGCTCTTTCACAGTTCAATGACAAGTGCAATTGAGTTGACAGCTTCTGACATGCATTTGACTTTCTAAGCTGCACTAGCCTGCTTTTGCTTTGCCTTTGACATGTATTGGGGAATAGGTAGTTCTGACATAAGTAAAAGCCCATTTATACAAGCCCTTAAGCTGCCTATAGACAGTGGTTGGAATCCGGTGACTCATACAATGCCAGCCACAGAATTGTCTCTGTTACCAAAAAAATCTTACTAAAAACATACTAATCAAAGGAACTTTGGGCCAGATTCACAGAAGAAATACACCGGAGTATCTACTGATACTCCGGCGTATTTTCAAATTTGCCGTGTCATATCTTTAGTTTGAATCCTCAAACCAAGATACGACGGCTTCTGGCTTCGATCCGGATCGTAGGTGCAATACTTTGGCGCCCGCTGGGTGGAGTTTGCATTGTTTTCCGCATTGGGTATGCTAATTAGCTTTTTCCGGCGATCCACGAAGGTACGCGCGGCCGTCGCATTCTCTTACGTCGTCGCTAGTCGGCTTTTCCCGGCGTATAGTTAAAGCTGCTATTTCTTGGCCTATATTTAGACTTGCCATGGTAAAGTATGGCCGTTGTTCCCGCGTCAAATTAAATTTTTTTTTTTTTTTGCGTAAGTGAATAGTAAAGGACGTAACTCACTGCGACGTTCAAAAAATTACGTCGGTGCGACGTCATTTCGCGCAAAGCACGGCGGGAAATTTCAAAACGGAGCATGCGCAGTACGTTCGGCGCGGGAACGCGCCTAATTTAAATGATCCACGCCCCATTTGAATTAGGCGGGATTGAGCCCGAGGGATTTACGCTACGCTGCCGCAACTTTACAGGCAAGTGCTTTGTGAATCAAGCACTTGCCCGTAAAACTTGCGGCGGTGTAACGTTAATGCGATACGTTACGCCGCCACAAATGTCTGTGAATCTGGCCCTTTATGACTGTGAAAGAGACAGCACTACAGAGGCTAAAATCAGTATTTTTTTTGTTTGGGGAAAAACCATCTCAGCTACTGAAACTTCTCTTGACTTATCCAGAAAGCATCAGCCAGAGTACGGAAGGGGAATAACAAACAAATTATTTTCTGGTTTAACCAAAAAACATCTATTACGGTCAAAAATTATGTAATGTTTGTAGGCATTATGTTAGGTGCACAGATTACAGATGGGGTTGCAGATTGTGTGGTTAAAGTTCGGATGAGTTCCTTCTTCTGTAATATTTGGCAAGGAAGTTCTGGATGGTTTTAATAAGTCAATGTGCCCAATTAGCTTTGGTAAACTTGCAGTGCATTACGGTCTAATCATTCTATTCAGTCCTATACATGTAATGAGTAATGACCAGCATCCATTCTGTATCCGGCACCAATGACAACGTACAGGCTCTTTCTACATTAGAAGATGCACAACTGTGCCCTGACCACAATGGTTTGCTTATACTTCATCAAAAGCACCAAAGCTGTGTCTAGTTTACCAGAAAATAACGATCTATTGGTGCTTTGATACTTCATTGAATCAAACAAGCAGCAAGCCTGCTATGTACATAGACAAGATAATTATGCGCTGTAAAACACAACCAAGATGGAAGAAACTATCAGGCCTTGTAGTGTTTGTAAACCCCCAACAATGTACTTCTCTTTTCTCCCTGTTGGCCTTTTAAATATACAGTTGAAAGCATGTCCCTTATATCAGTTAGATAAGTAAAGAAAAACAAAAAAAAACTGTTGCTCTTGTGAGATATCAGGACCTTTCCTAAACCTACTGCCTATTAGACACATGAGATTCATTTAGTTCCGAATCAAAATTCGTACAAAACGTTCCTTATTCTGAGATTCAGATGTATCTAAATCTCGGAATCACAATAGTAACAAATTTCAACTAATCTGAAGTAAATTATAACTAAATAACAAATTCATTTGTATTCACTTTTTTTCATTCGGATGACATGATGTGATAGTTTGTGCCTTTTAATAATGTTTGGAGCATCCAAAATAACGTAACATAACAAATTATTTGAATCCATTTCATTTTTATTTGCTTAAACATTTTTCTACTACATGTGAAATTGAAACATTTTGTTCCATTTGTTATGTTATGATTCAGAGATTCTGATGAATCCACCTCCATTCAACCCAGAGTGCATAAGTAATCTCCCAAAATAACACGTTAAAATGAATATAGTCAATCATCCAACATAACTTCTGATGTACCTATTGCTTCTGAACAACAGATATACAAAACAAATCCAAATATGTATTAAATGAATTCCAAAAATTGATCATTCTAACATAACAAATAGGACAAAATGAAATGATTAACAAATGAATATGAAACTAAACATATGTTTCCGTTGTGCGCATCTCTACTGCTTGTTTTATCTTGAAGAGTCTATTTAGCCTTTCTAGTTCATATCTGAGGACTTAAATAACAAACATGTTATACTTACCTCCACTGTGCAGCTCGTTTTGCACAGAGTGTCCCCGAATATGGTCTTCTGGGGTCCCTCTGCGGCTGTCTCGGCTCTTCCTTGCAAAATCTTTCCACCTTCATGCGAGCGAGCGAGCATGGTGGAAAGCTTTTGCGGGCGCGCTCCCGTGATACAACGGCGGGCATACCTGCCGACTGTATCACTCGGCCCCGCCCCCGGCGTGCCGCATCATCGGATGTGATTGACAGCAGCGCCAGCCAATGACTGCGCTGCTATCAATCCGTCCAGCCTAGCCAATCAACGGCCAGGCTGGGAACCGAAGAAGATCACAAGGACAAGCATTAAGGATGCATTAAGGATGCATTAAGGTGATAAAACATTTACCTTTACAACCCCTTTAAACTTAATTAGAGCTTATGCTTTGGAGATGTAGTAGTTGAATAGTTTACCAAAAGAGAACTGGACAGGACAAACACCACTCAGTCCTCAAAAATGTCTGCCCACAATAGGAAATTAGTGGTGCAGAGCAATGGATATTTCTCTTTACTTGAAGGTTTTTTAAGTAAACCAAAAATAATGGAAAATGTGCATGCATTGCATAGATGCATTTTGACTTGACATACAGTACAGACCAAAAGTTTGGACACACCTTCTCATTCAAAGAGTTTTCTTTATTTTCATGACTATGAAAATTGTAGATTCACACTGAAGGCATCAAAACTATGAATTAACACATGTGGAATTATACATAACAAAAAAGTGTGAAACAACTGAAAATATATTTCATATTCTAGGTTCTTCAAAGTAGCCACCTTTTGCTTTGATTACTGCTTGGCAGTAAGGAGAGAGTGGGACGGGATGAGCCTGCCTATGGGGGCACTAGGCAGGTGGAAGGGGCTTGGAGCACCAGCTGGGGACCTGAGAAGAGGAGGATCAGGGCTGCTTTGTGCAAAACCATTGCACAAAGCAGGTAAGTATAGCATGTTTGTTATTATAAAAAACAAAACAAAACAAAAAAAAATACTTTAATCTTGCTTTAATGGTAAAAATGTAATCCACACTAAAAATCCAATTTCCATAAACACATTTTTATAGCTTGTAATTGTCACAGTAAATAAAAGGCAACTGTGAAAGGTTTCAGTTACTGATTCATTAGACTAAAGTAAATTTAGTCCACAGTGGTGTCAGCTCCAAAGCCTGATGTTTGACTTTTAAAACTATTATTCTGTAACTTTACTAAAAAAGTAAGGCAAGCCTGAAGGTATTCCCTAACTTTACTGGGGTATGCTGCCTTGCCATCTAATTTAGATTGTATAACATGCTAATATATGTAAAATTGCTGCCAATGCTGGTCTCAAATATGTAAGTTGAAATTCCCATATTAATGCAAAAGTTAGTGTTTAGAACTGTATTTACATATCCTAAAATTGCAAGTGCAGCCTATCGAATCCTAATTTGAGACTTTCCTTCCAAAAAATTTGCTTTGGCTAAAAAAGTTTTTTTTGCGGTGGCATAATTAGCACATTTGTCACGCCAGACATTTTTTAAAACCACTCCCCATCCTCTATACATCAGTTTTATTGTATTAGTAATCATATTGAACACTGATAAAAAAAATAAAAATAGAGACAGTGATTTTATATATATATATATATATATATATATATATATATATATATATATATATATATATATATATATATATATATATATGCAATCATGCCAATAAAAAAAAAATTATAGATAAACAATACAAATCAAAGATAGAAGGTATAACTAAAGGCAAAACAAAAGTGAAAAGCGACGCTACCACCCACCGATAAATAATAAAAGCAGGCATAAAATCAGCATAAAATGTCTACCCTTGGAATGGATGGAAGCCGATCTATACATTTATATGTGGATGGGCACAAATCGCCTTAAGTAAGGGGATTTGCTGCTTATTTTGCATGCTGTTCATTGCTGCAGATGATCCTCTCCTTCGGATTCCTTCTCACAGAGTGCGCTAAGTTTTAAACACCTGTTGCAGTGTCACTTTGATAGCGTGTGCATGATCAGAATGGTTTGTTCACATGTGAGTAAGCACTTTTTTGAATTTCATATGGAGTGGTTGTTGTGCATATTACACTATGTGAGATATTTTGTTTTTCATATCAATTTCTTGGCTCCTGAATTTTTATGGATGGTCATAATGTAGAATTATCCCTCTGAAGGTCCACATGGATTGCTTATGTAACACACTGCATAGTTATTAATTGCAGATTATAAAATGGCCACAAAATGGCAGTGCTCTGTAGTTTAGTTGAAACAGGAAATAGTACAGCCATGCTAAGAATGTTGGGACTTGTATGCTGCAGGCAGAACTTTTTTATTCAGATAAGCTGGAAGAGAGCGACATATTCCATGTGAGTGAGGAAAAGGTGCTTGAAAAAAACGTTAGAACCTCCTGATGTCTTTTAAAGTAAATTCCCAACTTGTTGCCTTCATTAAAGGGGAACGCTGCTTGCTGTGTTACCATCTATAAGGAATGTAATCTCTCATAAAAATGGGACTACACCTCCAAGCTGGTAGAAGGGTTCCTCCCACATTGTATGATAGGTTCTATATGGGACATTTTGCTTATAAAAATCCTCAGAGGGTTAAGCCCTGGCTTTGGTTACCAGGAGCCCACAAGCGAGCTAACTTAACACTCCTCCCTCTCTTCCTTTTGCTTGTTTGGGAAAAGTTCTCTCAGTAGGAGGGCTGTTTAAACTCTCTTTCTGCAGGACAAATTGGGTCTATTTAAGTGGCACAGTTTTATGTTCTATTGCTTACTTTGTTATCTGTGACTCTCTTTGTGTAAAATCAGATGTTGATGTTTGTGCTGATAAAATGTAAATCTTACATAAACTAAACATTTTCTTCATCAAAAGTGGTGTTTTAATCCTTCGTGTGGTGTCTGAGGTGACATTTGGTTATAGTTTTAGGGTGGTGTCAGCAGCCCAAAAGTGAACAATGGTCCCATTATACTCAGTGGTTCATAAGGGGGTAGCGCTACACTTAAGTTACCATCAAGACATTTCAACCACCTAATAATTATAGGGTCAATCGTTTATGGTAAGCAGTGAAGTTTGCTATCCTGTATCGTAGTTGTTATAGTTTGTGTGTACTTCTTTTTTTCGCTTTGGTTTGTCATTTTTTTTTACAATGGGTATCACAATTTAATTGCTGGCAGCTTGTGTAATATTATTTAGTATTTAAAATTCGACTAAGAGCAGATTTACCAAATTGTATTAGTTTTGATCATCTTTTTGATCACTGCCAAGTTTACTGAAATAAAAATAAACATTTTGAGGTATCCGCAAAACAGAAGTAAAGGGGAAATCTAGTTCTGGTGCATCTCATCATGGAATAACAGATAGCAATGAAACCTGGTCTACTCTATGCAAAATTAAATGTTTTGCCTTCAGTTCTTCTTCTAATAGCTCCACACAAAGCATCATGGCAAAACATGGGTATAATAGCAGGGCAGTCTGATTTTGACAGATGATTACTAGTGTTGCTCAAGAATATTCGCATTGCGAATATTCGTTACGAATATGGCATATTCGAGTATTCGCGAATAACTCGAATTTCGCGGCCAATATTCGCTATTCCGAATATTCGTATTTTTTCGATTTTATTTTTAAAACAGATCACATCCTAGTGATCTCCACCGACGTCTAAAAGCATTGCTGGTATGATTAGAGACCCTGGGCTGAGTAGCTGAGGCGATCCTTTTATATTGCCGAATATTCGCAATGCGAATATTCGGCAAAAGGAATATTGCGTGATTATTTTCTCCGCCCTTCTTTTGCATCAGAGCCAATCAGAGTTCTCCTACCACAGTTGTCAGAGGTTAGCAACCTCCATAGCAACCAATAGGAACCTGCCTGCACGACCATTATATAAGATCACTCCCAGCAGTATTTCAGTGCAGATTCACAAGGTGGCTAGAGAGAGTGGAGTGTTTCTGTGTGATCTTACAGCTTAGAGCATCAGCATTGTGCTTCCTATAGTGCTTTCAGTTCTGATTTTCCAGCTTCTAAACTGCTTTTTTCAAAGCAAAAGACCTAACAGCTTTTTTAAAAGCTCAGATTTGTGTTGTTTTGTCCAGGTTAGTGTAGCTTAGTGTTAGATAGATTTCTGTGTAGTTAGTGTAAGTGTACATAGTGTAAGTGTACATTTCTTTAAGGTAGCTTAGTTTAGTGTGTGTTTAGTGTCTGTGTTTTGTGTAAAAAATAAAAATATTTTTTTTTAGCTTTAGTTTATAGTGATATAACTTTGTGTAAGTAGTTAGTGTTTGTTTAGTGCATATTAGTTTAGTATTTGTAGTCCTCGTCTTTGTCCTTGTCAGTCAGTGTAAAAAAAATAAAAATAAAAATGTAGGTGTAGTAGTTTTATTATAGTTTAGTAGCTGTCTATGTCTTTGTCTGCGTCTTTGTCTGCGTCTTTGTCTGCGTGCCTGTCTTGCTAAAAAAACAAACACTCCTTTCTCACATTTCCCCCCCCAATAAAGTTTACCCCCCCCCCACATCAGCAAGTATGAGCAGCATACGTGGCCGTGGCAGCAGGGGTAGGGGAGTTACTCCCAGTGCTAGGTCGCTGCCAGCACGGGGTACCTCTCGCGCCCCTACTAGTGGTAGAGGATCAGGTGGAAGGGGAGTCTGCCTCATCCGCGATTTTTTTCCCTCGGGCAGCCGCCCGATATTGCCTTCTCAGGCTCCAGTAGTGGTGGAGTATATGGGGCACAGCAGTGCCACTGAGTCGTCAGTCCCGACTCCCAGTAGCACCACCAGTACACCGGTGCCTTTAGTACCCACCCCCAGCCCCCAAGGCGTCGGTGAGGGGACAGCGGAGCCAGGCTAGCGGCTCCATGTCAGCCTTTTCCCTCAGACCACCACATTCCAGCCCTGGGTCTGACATATCTGGGGGCGAAGACGATGGTGACACAACATGGGTGCCACCTGCCAGTGCCTTGTCAGTTCACAGCAGCAGTGACAACGAGGAAGGTAGGCACCCTAGGGAAACGGTGCGCCAGGTCACCAGGGAGACCAGCGTCAGGGTCTCTACTGGTGATGGCAGCAGGAGGTGTCGTCAGCAGCAGCAGCAGCAGCAGCAGCAGCAGCAGGCAGCTCCACCTGTGCGCACCGAGTCCCAGCAGGTGCAAGTCAGCGTCACTCCATCTGACAGGAGGGCGGCGCTGAAGTCACCTGTCTGGGCCTACTTCACCCTGGTAGCAGATAACCATACTGTAGCCATCTGCCAGATCTGTCGTGCCAGGGTGAAGAGAGGGAAGTGCTTGGCTCGGGTGGGTACCACAGCTCTCAACCAGCACCTGAGAATTAACCACTGGCGGGAGTATGACCAGATGAAGCGTGGTGGTGGTAGCAGCGCCACCACCACACGTGAGCAGGGTACAGCAGCCCCTGCCACAGCTTCATCTGTTCCCAGCAGTTCATGCCCCCCGCTCCCTCTAGTAGAGGTACTGGTACCGGCAGCCAGACCTCTACATCCACAGCACCCTCCTCGTTTGTGTCCCGCACTGCCGTCCGGCGCCAGGCGTCGCTTTCCGACGCATTCGAACGCACCACTCCCTTCCCCCCTGGAGACCGACGTGTGCGTTCCCTCAATGGGCTCCTGGCAAGGGTTATTGCCCAACATCTGCTTCCCTTCAACATTGTTGACTGCAACCCCTTCAGGCAGATGTTGGAGCAGGCCCAACCCCAATGGCGTGTCCCCAGCCACCATTTCTTTGCCAGGACTGGTGTCCCTGCCCTACACCAGCACATTGTGCAGAATGTAACCCTGTCGCTGGATCACGCTGTCAGCGACAGGGTGCATCTCACAATGGATGGCTGGACAAGCAGGCATGGGCAGGGCCGGTACATCAGCTTCACGGCCCATTGGGTTTCCCTCCGAGGCGCCGGGGAGGGATCGGCGGCATCAGATTTTGTGGTGCCGCCCCGGGGTGTCCAGGGGAGAACTGATGGTCTCCGTCAAGCCACTGTCTCCGCAGCTGCTGAGCCTCCCAGCAAGCGCCCCCGTAGCTACTCAAGTGTGGGGCACGTGCGCTGTCAGGCCGTGCTCCAGCTTGTTAGTTTAGGGGACCGGAGACACACTGGACAAGAAGTACTGACCGCACTTCAGGCTCAGGTCCAGAAGTGGCTGACACCCCGAAGGCTCCAGGCAGATATGGTTGTCTGTGACAATGGCAGCAACCTACTCTCCGCCCTCCAGGCTGGCAGTCTGACCCACGTGCCCTGTCTGGCACATGTCCTCAACCTTGTGGTGCAGAAGTTCCTGCGCACCTATCCCGGGTTGAGTGACATTGTGCTAAGGGTGCGTAGGATTGCCAGCCACTTCAGGCGCTCCCCAACCGCTACCGCGTCCCTGTCCAAGTTGCAGCGGGACAACAGCCTGCCCCTTCACAGGCTGATTGTGGACAGTGTGACGCGGTGGAACTCCACCCTCCACATGCTGGAGAGGTTGTGGGAGCAGCGAAGGGCGGTGAAGGAATACCTGCTGGAGCAAGGCACTGCCGGGCCATCACAAACACTCCCGTACATCACCAGTGCGGAGTGGGGGCAGATACACCAGGTCTGCCATGTGTTGGCCCCTTTCGAGCAGGCGACCAAGATGGTGAGCAGGGAGCATGTCGGCCTCAATGACGTGCTCCCTATAGTGTTCCTGCTGGACAGGGCACTAGATCGCCTGCTCGAAGCAGGGGAGAGTGCCTTGGTGGAGCAGGAGGAGGCAACACTGCTCCACCAAGACCAGGCCCAGGATGAGGAGGAGGAGGATGATGATGATGAGGAGGTTACTGGTGACGTCCTGGAGTCAGGGCCTGGTCAGGAGGGAGAGTCGGTGTTGGGGGCACCCATAGTCCGGGGGTTGGGCATCTCTGAGCGCGAGCAGCAGCGCCTCCAGCATGAAGAGTCGGACGTCATGGACCCGGGCAGCCATGAGGAGTCACAGCGGGCTGTGCTCTTCCCCATGGCTGCCCACATGTTGAGATGCCTCAGGAGGGACCCCCGTGTTCAGACTATCAAGGAGAGGGATGAATTTTGGATGGCCACCCTTTTAGATCCAAGATGCAAGGGGAAACTGGAGCAGTTCCTCCCAGCCAGCCGGAGGCAGCGCCCGATGGGGGAACTGCAGGCACGCACAGTCAGCCGGTTGGAGCAGGCAACTCCCCGGCCTCCAGTTGTCCCCCCTCATCTCACCCAGCAGGTGGCTGCACCCAGAAGCAGCAGCAGCCGAGCAGGGGACCTATTGGGTGAGATGAGGATGTTCTTCCAATCTGAGCGACCCAGTACCAGCAGCAGCAGTCGCCACCAACGGCTGGCCCACATGGTGGCAGACTACATGGGGTGCGTCGGTGCTTCTGACAGTATGAGCACCGACGACCCCATGGAGTACTGGGTTGCCAGATTGGACACCTGCCGCGAGCTCGCTCAGTACACGCTGGAGTTATTGTCTTGCCCCCCCTCCAGCGTACTATCTGAGCGGACATTCAGCGCGGCAGGTGGGGTGGTCACGGACAAGAGGACCCGTCTGTCCACAGACTCCGTGGACAGACTCACATTCATCAAGATGAATGAGTCCTGGATCGGCGGTGACTTTCTGGCACCCGCTGTCGGTTCAGGGCGCTGAAGGGTCCCTTGTCATTCATTCCCTGATGTATTTATACCTTTGAAACTCATAGTGGGCAGGTAGTGTTAAGGGCATAAATATTTCCATGCTGTGTCATCAAGCCACTATAAGGAGTCCTGATGCTGCTGCCACATTATTTTGAAAAGTAATTGCTCATCATGAATTTAAAAAGTCACGTATAGCATAGAAATAACGTTAATCAAACTTTTAAATTATGAGGCACTATGGTATAGTCAGGCTACAGCTACTTAAGGCCTGTGTCATTCTGCTTTTCAAATTTAATCACCATGCTACTGCAACTTCAAGCTTTTGTAATTTTGCCACCATATGGGCTCCTACTGCTAATGCCAAAAGGCTGAGTGATTATGTACCAATATATTACTCATACTGCTGCTGTCACCTTTTGTCCGAGAGATTTGCCACTTTCTATTACTACTGCTGCTGCTGATGGCACCTCTTGCCCGAGCGATTTGACACTATATTGTCTACTATTACCACTGCTGCTGCTACTGTTCATCATGGTACCTCTTGCCCGAGTGATTTGACACTATATTGTCTACTACTACTACTGCTGCTGCTCAGTCACGACACCTATGTCATGAGTTATTTGCCACTCTATACTACTATTACCACTGCTGCTGCTGCTGTTCATCATGGCACCTCTTGCCCGAGTGATTTGACACTATATTGTCTAATATTACTACTACTTCTGCTGCTCACGACACCTATGTCACAAGTTATTTGCCACTCTATACTACTATTATCACTGCTGCTTCTGCTGTTCATCATGGCACCTCTTTCCCGAGTGATTTGACACTATATTGTCTACTACTACTACTGCTGCTGCTCAGTCACGACACCTATGTCACAAGTTATTTGCCACTCTATACTACTATTACCACTGCTGCTGCTACTGTTCATCATGGTACCTCTTTCCCGAGTGATTTGACACTATATTGTCTACTACTACTACTGTTGCTGCTCAGTCACGACACCTATGTCACAAGTTATTTGCCACTATACACTACTATTACCACTGCTGCTGCTGCTGCTGTTCATGGCACCTCTTTCCCGAGTGATAAAACACTATATTGTGTACTATTACTACTACTGCTGCTGCTCACGACACCTATGTCACGACACAAGTTATTTGCCACTATATACTACTATTACCACTGCTGCTGCTGCTGCTGTTCATGGCACCTCTTTCCCGAGTGATTTGACACTATATTGTCTACTATTACTACTACTGCTGCTGCTCAGTCACGACACCTATGTCACAAGTTATTTGCCACTATATACTACTATTACCACTGCTGCTGCTGCTGCTGTTCATGGCACCTCTTTCCCGAGTGATAAAACACTATTTTGTCTACTATTACTACTACTGCTGCTGCTCACGACACCTATGTCACGACACAAGTTATTTGCCACTATATACTACTATTACCACTGCTGCTGCTGCTGTTCATGGCACCTCTTTCCCGAGTGATAAAACACTATATTGTCTACTATTACTACTACTGCTGCTGCTCACGACACCTATGTCACGACACAAGTTATTTGCCACTATATACTACTATTACCACTGCTGCTGCTGCTGCTGTTCATGGCACCTCTTTCCCGAGTGATTTGACACTATATTGTCTACTATTACTACTACTGCTGCTGCTCAGTCACGACACCTATGTCACAAGTTATTTGCCACTATATACTACTATTACCACTGCTGCTGCTGCTGCTGTTCATGGCACCTCTTTCCCGAGTGATAAAACACTATATTGTCTACTATTACTACTACTGCTGCTGCTCACGACACCTATGTCACGACACAAGTTATTTGCCACTATATACTACTATTACCACTGCTGCTGCTGCTGTTCATGGCACCTCTTTCCCGAGTGATAAAACACTATATTGTGTACTATTACTACTACTGCTGCTGCTCACGACACCTATGTCACAACACAAGTTATTTGCCACTATATACTACTATTACCACTGCTGCTGCTGCTGCTGTTCATGGCACCTCTTTCCCGAGTGATTTGACACTATATTGTCTACTATTACTACTACTGCTGCTGCTCAGTCACGACACCTATGTCACGAGTTATTTGCCACTCTATACTACTATTACCACTGCTGCTGCTGCTGCTGTTCATGGCACCTCTTTCCCGAGTGATAAAACACTATATTGTCTACTATTACTACTACTGCTGTTGCTCACGACACCTATGTCACGACACAAGTTATTTGCCACTATATACTACTATTACCACTGCTGCTGCTGCTGCTGTTCATGGCACCTCTTTCCCGAGTGGTTTGACACTATATTGTCTACTATTACTACTACTGCTGCTGCTCAGTCACGACACCTATGTCACGAGTTATTTGCCACTCTATACTACTATTACCACTGCTGCTGCTACTGTTCATCATGGTACCTCTTGCCTGAGTGATTTGACACTATATTGTCTAATATTACAACTACTGCTGCTGCTCACGACACCTATGTCACGAGTTATTTGCCACTCTATACTACTATTACCACTGCTGCTGCTGTTCATCATGGCACCTCTTTCCCGAGTGATTTGACACTATATTGTCTACTACTACTACTGCTGCTGCTCAGTCATGACACCTATGTCACAAGTTATTTGCCACTATATACTACTATTACCACTGCTGCTGCTGCTGCTGCTGTTCATGGCATCTCTTTCCTGAGTGATAAAACACTATATTGTCTACTATTACTACTACTGCTGCTGCTCACGACACCTATGTCACGACACAAGTTATTTGCCACTATATACTACTATTACCACTGCTGCTGCTGCTGCTGTTCATGGCACCTCTTTCCCGAGTGATTTGACACTATATTGTCTACTATTACTACTACTGCTGCTGCTCAGTCACGACACCTATGTCACAAGTTATTTGCCACTATATACTACTATTACCACTGCTGCTGCTGTTCATGGCACCTCTTTCCCGAGTGATAAAACACTATATTGTCTACTATTACTACTACTGCTGCTGCTCACGACACCTATGTCACGACACGAGTTATTTGCCACTATACAGTATACTACTATTACCACTGCTGCTGCTGCTGCTGTTCATGGCACCTCTTTCCCGAGTGATTTGACACTATATTGTCTACTATTACTACTACTGCTGCTGCTCAGTCACGACACCTATGTCACAAGTTATTTGCCACTATATACTACTATTACCACTGCTGCTGCTGCTGCTGTTCATGGCACCTCTTTCCCGAGTGATAAAACACTATATTGTCTACTATTACTACTACTGCTGCTGCTCACGACACCTATGTCACGACACAAGTTATTTGCCACTATATACTACTATTACCACTGCTGCTGCTGCTGTTCATGGCACCTCTTTCCCGAGTGATTTGACACTATATTGTCTACTAGTACTACTACTGCTGCTGCTCACGACACCTATGTCACAAGTTATTTGCCACTCTATACTACTATTACCACTGCTGCTGCTGTTCATCATGGCACCTCTTTCCCGAGTGATTTGACACTATATTGTCTACTACTACTACTGCTGCTGCTCAGTCACGACACCTATGTCACGAGTTATTTGCCACTCTATACTACTATTACCACTGCTGCTGCTACTGTTCATCATGGTACCTCTTGCCCGAGTGATTTGACACTATATTGTCTAATATTACTACTACTGCTGCTGCTCACGACACCTAAGTCACGAGTTATTTGCCACTCTATACTACTATTACCACTGCTGCTGCTGCTGTTCATCATGGCACCTCTTTCCCGAGTGATTTGACACTATATTGTCTACTACTACTACTGCTGCTGCTCAGTCACGACACCTATGTCACAAGTTATTTGCCACTATATACTACTATTACCACTGCTGCTGCTGCTGCTGTTCATGGCACCTCTTTCCCGTGTGATAAAACACTATATTGTCTACTATTACTACTACTGCTCCTGCTCAGACACCTATGTCACAAGTTATTTGCCACTATATACTACTATTACCAATATTGCTGCTGTAAAGTCTTGCCCAAGTGTTTAGATGCTATCTAGTACTATTACCACTACTGCTTGTAAATGTTGCCTGTGTGATAATTACATTATATTTTAATACTACTGCTGCTGCCTTCATGCTGAGTAATGCTTCATGACCTCTCTGGCACAGCGGATCCACCAACAGCCTCCGCTACAAGCTACCAGACCGGATCGTAACAGCAAGTGTGACTAAAACACTGAACTTTATGTTAAACCCTGGTTTGCGGCCTTTATACTGCAACCATTAGCCTGTCTGCAAGAGCAAATCTGCACTCTCTCTCTCTTTCTCGCTCTCTCTCGCTATATCTATATATATATTGTTGCTTTTGTTATATTCATTTTTCAACAGTTTAGTTTGTGTTAGTCGTGTCTGTGTCCGTGTATTTTAGTTTGTCTTAGGTTTGTGTTAAATAAAATAATAGTATAAAATGTTTTTGGTTATTATGAAGTTAGATGTGTTGATGTTGATGTTGATGTTGATGTGTTAGATGTGAAGTTAGATGTGCTGAAAAACCTAACAATCTCAATAAGAAAGGAAACATTTTAAAAGAATAGCATTTTTTATTAAAAGAAAAAAAAATTAAATGTAATTATGCATAAGCTTCTGAAGCTCAGCCATCTCGTCAAAAAACTTGCTCTGCTGTTGCTCCAGCTGTTGATTTTGGAGGTCTAGGATCCGCATTTTCCGGCGATTTGAGCGGATTTTCTCATTGTTCCTCTGGAGGAGACTTTGTTTTTCCTCCATCTTTTTTAAAACTGTTAGGATATAAGAAAAAAAAAATAGGATTTCAAAGACCGTTACCAAATAAATAAAATATTTATGTTGCTTATTAAACAATCATTATCATGTCTATACAATTGTTATGTGTCACTGTCTAGCACATATACTTCTATCATAAATACCATATTATTGTTCTGTAATCTGACGGGTGCGCTTTAAATGCTGTCCATTTTTAGATCTACATCTTATTGTTGAAATGTTATTAATCTTTGTGCACATATTTACCCTCCTGACTGAGGCTCACAGGAACCATCTCATCCTCCTGCTCCTCTTCTCCATCACCCGATTCACCACCAGGAGTTTGGGGGGGGTTGCAGCTCCTCCTCTTGCTCCTCAACAGGAGCTGGGGGTGGTGACTGGGAGGGCCCTGGCTGCTCCTCATCCCTCTCCTCCTCTGCATCCTCCTCCTGCTCCTCCTGCTCCTCCTCTTCATCCTCCTCCTCCTCTGCGGCCTGTCGCCTTGTGCGCTTGGGGCGCACAGATGGTAGAGGAGCTCCTATAATAACACAATGTTCATATATGTAAAAATGATTTCTAATAACGTATGCAAATTCTGTGTACTCTGCTGTATTGTATATGAATACAAATTTATTTATATAGACAGTTAACCAATGGGATAATGTTATATTAAAGGGTCTTGCTGGCACTACAGGGGACTGAGTGTGAGCTGGGCTGCCACCATGGTAAAATGAGCTGTTTGTGTTTCCTTTGTATTATTCAGACATTCTCATGTTAAAAAAAGGCCCTGATGGATTACACGGGATTACTATGATAACCCCACGCCTACCACAGGAATTTAGTGGTAATTGAGTTATAAAATACCACCCCTTCCCCTTTAACCCACCACACCACCACTTTAATTCCATGGTTTAACTTGATGGAATAATGATAGAAAAGGGGGAGAAGGTTTCAATTCCCCCTTTTCTAATGGGAAAGCGGCAGGACTTAATAAAATTAGTAGTGACGGTTTCAAGTTCACCTTTTGGGAACCTAATAGGGCTCTTTAGGTGTAAGATGGTCCTCACGTGGCCTAGTTAGCTGGAAAACGTGTTTTTCCCATTTTTTTGGTGAGCACGAGGTGATCACGCGGCCTACACGTGCTTTTCCCGCACTTTTTAGGCCTGTGGGTCTGGTACCAGTTGGTTCTGGAAAAATCCAGTGTTAGTTAGGGGTATATAAGTAGGGTTCCGTCAGCCTTGCTCTCAGTCGCCTCAGTAGACGGGACTGTGGTGTTCCCCAACCCCCCCCTTTTTCTTTTCTTTTTGTCGCGGCTGCTAATTATGTGGGATGGTCAGTTGGTCACCTTTGTTTTAAAAAAAAAAAATTATACAAAGGGGGACAAATCTGTTTAGTTTAGTTGTTGTTGGATACATTTTAAAGTTGGAATATATTTAGGTACAGCCTGAGCCGTAGTGACTAGGCTGTTTTTTAAGTTATTAAAGTATTTCCTTAAAATATATGTCTGAAATCCAATAATAAAGCAGCCTCGGCCAGTATTAGTACATTAATGGTGTGTCTTGTTTATTTAGTTTAATTATAGTTAATAAGTGTTCCTGTCTGCTGTCCCATGTCTTTTTTCAACAGTACTATGAATACCTTGGGTGGTGATATATGTTACCACAACATGGTGTCTGGGTTAACAACATCTGCCCTAAGGTTAATTACATATGACCTTACATAACTGTCACCAATAACTTACCTGGATGAAATTCATCACAGATCTGTCTGACCTGGCCCATGTGGCGCCTCTTTAGGTCAGACCACTTTTTTAAGATGGCCATGTGGTCATGTGTGCGGCCATGCACCTTGCGTAACTCCCGCAATAGGGAGCGGACATTTTTTTTTTCCTGCTGTCGCCGAATTTGGTCATATCCCTGTTGCAGGAACCTCTGCAAGATGAAGAACAAAGTATATTATAATACTTTTGTTTAAACCCTTATGGATATATGACGTAAATGTATGGTATTCAACAATTGGAAGCATTCTCGCCTTATTAATCACTGACAGGGGTAACATGACAGATTTTATATCTTGCCATTTTGGTCGCCACCTTTTTTGCATAAATATAGCAGCCATTATCATTTGCATAATTATGTATATATGAGTAACAACACAGGATACACGTATAGGGGAGAAATGAGTTGCTATTCATCTGACCGCTATAATTATTTTTTGACCCTTATACTGGGCCTGTACAATAGATTATTTTTTTTTCATCCCTATCTTTATATATGAACAATAATATGTTTGTTTCTTTTGACTTTTTGATGAATTAATTTTGAATAAATAATGGAGTTATGCAGCATGCTCTGATACACCATGTAGCTCACCGTCACCAGATGTACCACAATTATACTTTAACTCCCAGCATGCCTGGACAGTCAATGGCTGTCCGGTAATACTGGGGAGTTGTTTTGCAACAGCTGTAGGCTTCGTTTAGGAAACAGTGCCGTACCAGACGTTTTTCTTTTTTATTGTGGAGGGGAGGGTGACTATGTAGGGGTATGTGTATATGTTGTGTTTTTTAATTTTTATTTAGTGTGGTGGTGTAGTGTTTTTATGGTACAGTCAGAGGGGCGTGGGGTTCACAGTAGTTTCCCGCTGAGGGTTTGAGCTGCAGCGCCAAATTTGCTGTACTGTACTGTAAGCCCCAGTCCATGTGAATGTACCCTGTACATTCACATTGGGGGAGGGGGGGGGTAAAGCAGCCAGTTGCATGCAGGGAGTTCTAGTTTTGCAACAGCTGGATGCACAATGGTTGCAAAACACTGCAAGTTTGTTACCTAACTCAGGGTTTCAAGACCAGTGCGCCTCCAGCTGTTGCAAAACTACTACTCCCATCAGGCATGGTCTGTCAGTGCATGCTAAGAATTTTACTTTTGCTGCATCTAGAGTGCCACAGTTTAGAGACCCGTGTATAGTGGTCTGAAAAATGTGGGCCTGCAGAACTTGCAAAACTAGAAGTCCCAGCATGCCCAGGCATGCTGGAAGTTGTAGTTCTGCAACATCTAAAGGGCAATATGTATTCGAACGTCCTTGGGCCTTAAGGACCCTGAAGTCAGGACGTTCGCATACGTCCTATGTCCACAACATGTTAATTATGCTAATAGCAGTGCCTAAATACACATTTACCAACCAGGGTGTCTGCAGCTGTCCAGGCATGCTGGGAGTTTTGCAAGAGCTGGAGACACACTGTTTGGGAAATACTAATATCTGATCTTATATCCTAACTTTTAAACTAGTCTAAAATGCAGTTAAAGATAATGAAAAAACAGTGGTGAAATTACTTACACTAATCAGCAGTTTTTCCTCACTGGATGAAAAGTTACTCCCCACCATCCTCGCTTCGCAGTGCAGCACAAAATCGCAATCCGAAATTCGACTGGCAAAGATCCATAAAATGATCTCCGTTTTCGCGTGTTGTTCGCGCGCCTGCGCATGCGCGGACGAGAATTTCGCAATCATTTTCGCATTCGCGAAATTTCGCAATATTTCGCAATATCTGGGGGCCCCCTTATTAAAGGGGGCTCCCAGATTCCGATAAGCCTCCCGCTCGCATACCCCGCCAACCAACGGCCAGGGTTGTCGGGAAGGGGCCCTGTCCTCATCAACATGGGGACAGGGTGCTCTGGGGTGGGGGGGGGCCGCAGTGCGCCCCCCTGCCCCAGAGCACCCAACCCCCCCATGTTGAGGGCATGCAGCCCGGTACGGCTCAGGAGGGGGGGCGCTCGCTCATCCCCACTCCCTTCCTGACCGGCCGGGTAGCGTGCTTTGGATAAGGGTCTGGTATGGATTGTAGGGGGACCCCCCTACGCCGTTTTTTCGGCGTAGGGGGTGCTCTCCTTACAACCCATAACAGACCTAAGGGCCCGGTATGCTCCTGAGGGGGGAACCCATGCCGAATTTTTATTTAAAATCCGGCGGGGACTTCCCCCTCAGGATTCATAACAAACGCCGCACACGTGTAGAATTGGCGGGAATCCAAGTCGGATCTCCCGTCGCTTCTATGACGCGCTTGCTGGAATGTGCTGTCACTATTCCAGTGAGTGCGAGATCTCGGCACCATGTCGCAGAGAATCAGCGCGATGCTGTCGTGCTAAAAACACAATATCACAAACACCTACTGTATGTGTAGGAGGGCTTCACATGAGGCAGCACAGTGGCTAACAGGTTAGATCTTCTGCACTTCTGCTTAGCAGTGCTGGGGGTGCTGGTTCGAATCCCAAACATGGCACTTCATGTAGAGATGTTATCTGTTCCCCCAATGTTGTTAAACTTGTCTCCTGACTCAGGTCCTTATATAAATTATGTCTAAATGTAGTATTTAGGTGCAGGAGGGTTTCAAATTGTGTCATATGTTTTTCATGGGCAAGGACTATATTCAGCCTTAACATTTCCCCACCAGCACTAATTTCAGCCCCTTACCAAGTCAAAACCCATGAAATGATAACTGTTTATCGCTGGCCTTCCACAGTACATCTGCATTGATTAACTTATTGTACCAGTGGGACTTTTTGACACCACAGAGATGCAGCCTACAAACATGTAGCAGCACAGTGGCTAATAGGTTAGCACTTCTGCCTAGCAAAACTGTGGCTCTTGGTTTGAATCCCAATCCTGTTCCCTGTCTAGTGGTTTTTATGGTCATCCTCCATTGTGTTGTAAAAGTTAATTTTTCACCAGTGATGACATTTTTGATGGAATCCCAAGAATTTACATTATAAATTGGTTTTGTGCCAAATCTAGAACTGGGGTGTTTTGGCTCAGATATGGAATCTGGTGTGATCATGCACACATATTTTAATTTTGTATGCTTATGATGAATGACAAATACACCTTGGCCCGGATTCAGAAAGGAGTTCCGTCGGCGTATCTCCAGATACGTCGTCGTAACTCTGAATGCGGGCCGTCGCATCTCGGCGCCTGATTCATAGAATCAGATACGCCTCAATGTTGCCTAGATACGAGCGGCGTAAGTCTCCTACACCGTCGTATCTTATGCCGCGTACACACCATCACTTTATGTGATGGAAAAAAACTACGTTTTTAAAAATGTCACTTTAAATGACCGTGTGTGGGGGAAAACGTTGTTTTATGTCTTGTGAAAAACGACCAAAAAAATTGAAGCATGCTTCAATTTTATGTGTCGTTTTTCAAAACGTTGTTTTTTACTTCACAGAAATTGACCGTGTGTAGCAAAAAACGACATTTAAAACAACGTTTTTACACCCGCGCATGCCCAGAAGCTAGTTATGAAGCGAGCTTCAATGGAAAAACGTGGTGAACGTAACCTCGCTTTGCTAGAGCATTGTGAAAAAACTATGGTGTGTAGGCAACTTCGTCTTTGAAAACTGAAGTTTCAAAAACGTTGTTTTTTACTTCACAGAAAATTTCGTTTTTTTTCATAACATAAAGTGATGGTGTGTATGCGGCATAACGGTGCAATATTTACGCTGACCACTAGGGGCGCTTCCCAAGACTTCCGCATAGAATATTCAAATTAGGTAGATACGCCGATTCAGAAACGTACGTCCGCCCGGCGCATTTTTTCACGTTGTTTAGGTAAGGCTTTTTCCAGCATGAAGTTACCCCTGCTATATGAGGCGTACGCATACCCAAAAGTATGGACGTCGGGCCAGCGTCGAATTTTCCGTCGATTACGTCGTTTGCGTAAGTCGTTCGCGAATAGGGCTGTACGTAAGTTACTTTTACGTCGAAAGCATTGACTATTTGCGGCGTAATTTAGAGCATGCGCACTGGGATACGTTCATGGACGGCGCATGCGCCGTAAGTCAAAAACGTCATTTACGTGGGGTCAGCCTTGATTAACATACAACACACCCACTGCCTGGATAATTTGTATTACGCAGGCTTACGCCGGACCACATACGCTACGCCACCGTAACTTAGGGCGCAGGTTCTTTCTGAATACAGAACCTGCCTCACTAGGTTACGGCGGCGTAGCGTATCTGAGATACGCTACGCCCGCACAAAGTAACGCCTGGCTTTCTGAATCCGCCCCTTGTCACCAATTTGTGTGAAGCAGCCCTGATAAGGTTGTCATTTCCTGTTTTGGACCCACCACCTGCCCAACAATGTACAAATTTGATTTGGAGATTTTTGGGATCACTGATCATGTCTGCAGCCTTGGACATTTGTTATTTTGAGGTCTACCCAGCGTGTATTCCTAATGAACAGGTGTGAGCACTTGAGGGCTACATGAAGAGAAAGAATCAATTACACTGGTGGGTGTGTCCTTTAATGGGTGGATCTAGGTGGGTGTGCGAGCAATCCTAGCTAAGTTATTTAACCACTTCCATACAGGGCACCTACGCACCTTCCTGCCCAAGCCAATTTTCAGCTTTCAGCACTGTCGCACTTTGAATGGCAATTGCGCGGTCGTGCTACACTGTACCCAAACAAAATTGGCGTCCTTTTTTTCCCACAAATAGAGCTTTCTTTTGGTGGTATTTGATCACCTCTTTTTTTTTTTTGCGCAACAACTAAAAAAAGACTGAAAATTTTGAAAAAAAATTAAATTTTTTTTTTTTCTGTTAATTTTTTTGTAAATAAGTAAGATTTCTCTTTCAATTACGGGCACTGATATGGCGGCACTGATGGGCACCGATGAGGTAGTACTGACGGGCACAGATGAGGTGGCACTGATTGGCGGCGCTGGTATGCGGCACTGATGGGCACACATAGGCGGCACTGATGGGCACACATAGGCGGCACTGATGGGCACACATAGGCGGCACTGATGGGCACACATGGGCGGCACTGATGGGCACACATGGGCGGCACTCATGGGCACACATGGGCGGCACTGATGGGCACACATGGGCGGCACTCATGGGCACACATGGGCGGCACTGATGGGCACTCATGGGTGGCACTGGGCACTCGTAGGTGGCACAGATGGGCACTCATGGGCGGCACTGATGGATAATTATGGGTGGCACAGATGGGCACTGATAGGTGGGCACTGGGCATGGATGGGCACTGTGGGGTGGCACTGATGGACACTGTGGGGTGGCACTGATGGACACTGTGGTGTGGCACTGATGGACACTGTGGGGCGGCACTGATTTACACATGTTGCCAATCAGTGCCCATTTGTGGGCACTGATTGGCATCTTTTTTTATTGCTTTTTTTTTTTCAGACTTTTTTTTTTTTTTTTCAAGACCTTTTTTTTTTTTTTTTTTAGACTTTTTTTTTTTTTTTTTGCCCGCTTCCCTGGTGGTCCAGGGTGGGCTTCCCTGGTGGTCCATGTGGCGATCCGAGGGGGGGCTGCGCTGATAAACAATCAGCGCGAACCCCCCCTGTCAGGAGAGCCGCCGATCTGCTCTCCTCTACTCGCGTCTGTCAGACGCGAGTGAGGAAGAGCCGTCGACGGCTCTTCCTGTTTACATCGTGATCAGCCGTGGTTGGACACGGCTGATCACATGGTAAAGAGTCTCCGTGAGAGACTCTTTACCGAGATCGGTGTTGCGGGGTGTCAGACTGACACCCCGCAACAACGATCGCCGCGATGCGCGCCCCCGGGGGCGCGCAGCGGCTGAGAATCCTGAGGACGTCATATGACGTCCGGTCAGGATTCTACAACCACTTTGCCGACGTCAATTTGTCATTGGCGGGCGGCAAGTGGTTAAAGACCTGCATTTGTGGCCGGTGTTTGGCCTAAGAACAGGCCTAAATATTTTTTTGCAGTGTGTATATTGAGTTACAAATAAATATGTTTTTTGTGTGGGGGGTGTGTATATTTCCTGACCCACACCCGCCGAGGCTGTTGTTTTATGATTGCATCTAAATCTCACATGTTAGACTTACAACTGCTATGTAATGGTTTAGATGAAAAGGAAGGCTCTAACTAATTCATTCCTGCTGTGCGTCAATGTAGTTTGTGTGCTGCCTTTTTGGCTTTTGCATTCATTTTGTCTATTTTTGCTTATGATAATCCTGCCATTTAACTTTTTAGGGGTTTGGGGAGAGGACTTATGATCACCACAAAGGTTTGTCATGGTTGTTATTAGCTTGATTTGTATCCCTGCTTTTCTAAAGTGATTTGTTTAATTGTTTGTGTCCTACCCTTGTAGAATGCAAGCTCTTTTAAACAGGGCCCTTCTAACTATATTGTCAAATGCTGGGGCATTATTTCCATGCCTTTTGTTTATTTTTTGGCCATTGTGACCATGGCCATTTAGCCATTGTGACCGTTCACCTCAGCATCCAAAACTGGACTGGTGTGGAACACCAGTCCAGTGTTGGATGCTGAGGCGAACGGTCAAAATTCACAACAGTGGTGAGCGTGTAACTCCACAGCAAACAACTATCCACAATTTTATGTGAGATTACACAGCAGTTGCAGGGTTACTCACCTATTTTGGACCCAGTGGGTCTTTTTGCTTGACCCTCCTGGGATTTTGTGTTGTGTGTGTGTGGGAATATCGTCAACTTCTGGGCTCTCAGGCACAGCACCAATGCCCTCCCGGGGGCACACCACCTCTGTCTGGATTTGTGAAAAAGATTGAGAGTTTATCCTGCTCTCATATGTTTTTAACTACAACATATTGAAAAGCTTTATTCTGGGGGGTGTGGCCTGCAGCGGAGACGGATGGTAGCATAGCTCCGGAGCTCCAGCTTCCACGGGGACACAGCGGCCTAAAACAGCACGAATCAAACTCCTTTTTTGCCACCTGAGTGGGCGTTCCATCCTGGGAACGCCCGGGGAACATGACCAACAAACGGAAGGGCTCAGCAAAGCAGCAGCGGCTGATGGATTTCTTCTCGTCGCCGCGAGATGAAGGTAGGCAAGATGGCGCCGGCACCTCATCTACCCCCTTGTCCAACGGCCAGGCCAAAAGTCAGGCCAAAGCCTCATCACAGCGCAATCCTCAGCCCTCCGGTAGCCACCACTCCCTGTCTGTCCCCTCTCCATCAGGGAGCCCAGCTAAGTCAAAGATGAAGCTGGATGGCGCTGGATGCAGCCTGGTGGGAAGCCATGCCAGTGAATCTGAGGATGACACAAGAGAACTGCCTGAGTCCATCGCTTCTTTCCCCACCAGTAATCAGCCAGTGATGGATACAGCCCTCAAGGACATGTTGGTGTCACTAAGAAGCTCTTTACAGGCAGATATGATGAACTGTATTCATAGAATCAGCGGGGAACTGAGAGAAGTGGAGTCTAGAGTGGATCATATTGAAAACAAAATGGGGGAGTTCGCATCCACCATAAATGATCTAGTGGATGCTAGCGAAGCACAGGAAGGAGACTCAGAATGGATTAAAAACAAATTAGCAGACATCGAGGACAGATCCAGACAAAATAATTAAAAAATAAGAGGAATCCCTGAGTCGGTGCAATCATCGGATCTACGATCGTATGTGATCGATTTGTTCTCCTCCCTATTGTCTTGTCTTTCTGACATAGAACTCACTATTGACAGAATACACCGCTTGCCGAAGCCTTCATTCCTCCCTGATAAGATCCCAATAGATGTAATTCTACGCATGCATTTTTTTCACGTGAAAGACTGACTAATGCAAGCAATACGCAAACAAGACAATGTCCCAACCCAATATCACTACCTGCAATTTTATCCGGATCTATCTCAACATACGCTACAATGGAGGAGAAATCTAAATTCCATCACCAAAGCACTTAGAAATCACAGTATCTCATATAGATAGGGTTTCCCCACCAAGCTAATCATCACTAAGCAGGACCGAGAGTTTACTGTGGATACATTAGATAAGGGTATCTCCTTGCTGAAAGAATGGAAGATTCTTCCGAAACATGGCGAAAACAACAATGTCGCCATTGCCAAGCATACCTCTACTTCTGATTGGAAGAAGGTCACACAACGGAACGCCAAGTCGCACAAATGACTACTATACCCGCACCGGAGTTAATATGTGTTCTCCCATGGAGACCAGGATTGGTCTCGGGCTTGGACTTTCCCCTAACCACTTAAGCAGCAATCAGCTGCACCCAGGGTTTAACCCACTTACCTACCTGGAGGCACATCTCCTTGTAAATGGTTATCAAAAAACTGACCTGTTGCCTGTTATGCCTTATTTTACTGTTTTGGTTTCTTTTTTCCTTTTTCTCTCCTTTTTTGGATCTAGGCAGCTGAACGTGTAATCACGAATGCACAATGTCAGAGGGCCTACATGATACTGATTTGTGATCCCTTCAGAATGTCGAATAGATCACTTGATTCAGGCCCTGCTCTCTGGTCCTCAGTAAGTACAACTGTCTCTACAGGAAAATTGCCTTCCTCTCACAAAACACAGGAGGTAGCTCTTGTCCCCCGAATAGGTATACACGACCTCTATGTCTCATGTGTGTCTCCCTACTACAATGGTTGTTAACTTTTTATCTGTTAATGCCAAAGGTCTTAATTACCCGGTGAAAAGGAGGTCCTTGTGGAAAGAGGCATTATTGCACAAAAGTGATATCTTATGTGTACAAGAGACACACTTTAAGGAGGCGTCTCCCCCGTTATGTACATATAGGAACTTTCAATTTATCTTTACCCCAAATGCAGATACAAAGACTAAGGAAGTAAAGATCGCAATACGGGACACAGTGACATTTGTTTCTCATACTGAATTCAGGGACCCCCAACGGTCGCTACCTTGTCTTAGTCTGTGACATCAACTCAGTGACATACACTATTGTAAACATATATGCTCCCAACACTCACCAGATCTGCTTTTCCATAAACTAAACTCTTTAAAGAAGGGCCTTTTGATATTGTGTGGGGATTTTAACATAGTACCAGACCCGGTCCTTGACTCCACGTCGAATTCAAATAGAACAAATGCATCCCTTCATGGATCTCTTCACTCTGCAGACTTATACGATGTGTGGAGGTGTTTTCACTCAGATGAGAGAGACTTTGCTTTTTTTCTACTCCACATCATTCATACACGAGAATCGACTTGTTTTTGGTCAACCACCATACTTTGACTAGGACAGTGTCCTCTACCATCAACACCATTACATGGTCCGACCATGCCTCTATCACTATCTCGGTGGCGGATACCTCCTTTGCCAATTCAACACCAGTGTGGCAGGCTAACTCATTCCTTCTACAGCAACCAGATGCTAAATGACTTATTGAGTCTTAGCTTCAAGAATATTTTTCTTTTAACGATTTACCTAATCAGGACCAATTCGCTTTGTGGAATGCTCACAAGGCATATGTGAGGGGTATTCTCATTCAATTGGGGGCCAGGGCGAGGAGGCAGCGCCAAAAGAAAGTGAAAGACCTTACAGACAAAATTACTAAATTAGAGTTGGTGAACAAACAACAATCATCCCTAGCATTATCTAAACAACTTACCCAATTAAGGAATGATCTCAGACTCCTCCTCTTAGAGGAGTTCAAGAAAAGTAATAAGTGGCTGAAAATGACTTATTATACACAGGGTAATAGAGCAGGGAAACTATTGGCACATAGACTAAGGCCCCATACTCACGAGCAAACATGTCTGCTGAAACTGGCCCGCAGGCCAGTTTCAGCAGACATGTTTGGTCGTGTGTGGGCGCGAGCGGGCCGAATTCCAGCAAACATTTGCCCGCCGGGCCTTTTCCCAGCAGACAAATATTCCTGGACTTGTTTTAAAACAGCCCGCTGGAATTCAGCCCGCTCGGACATGTACGGTCGTCAGTACAGACCTACCGTACATGTCCAGCCGCCCGCCGTGCCTCGCATGCGTCGAATGACTTCGACGCATGCGTGGAAGCATTTTAAAGGCGGGCCGCCCACGTCGCCGCGTCATTGTCGCGGCGACACCGCGTCATCGACGCGGCGACACCGCGGACACGCCCCGCGTATTGTTTACGCGTGGACTTCTGTACGATGGTGTGTACAACCATCGTACAGAAGCCCTCTGGCAGACATGTATGGTGAAAACGGTCCGACGGACCGCTTTCACCATACATGTTTGTCCGTGTGTACCCGGCCTTAAAGAAAAAGAAAAGAAAGGAGGGCGCACCGACCTTGTGCATTACCACTTAATTTTTTTATTAAAAACAGAATAAAAAGCAATGGTCCTACTCACAAGGAAATTTAACTCTAGACTGGTCCAGTCTAGCTGTTTGAAAAGCGCTTACTTAAATTTCCTTGTGAGTAGGACCATTGCTTTTTATTCTGTTTTTAAGAAGTTTTTAAGGAGTTTTTTTGTGTTATTACATAGACTTAAAGGCCATAGGCTTAAAACCAAAATCCCCTATGTTTTCCACCATTTGAGCAAAATTAAACTGCTCCACCCACAGGATATAGCGGATGCCTTCAGTCATTACTATGCCGCCCTCTACAACCTGAAAGATGATGCAGATTTATGTCAACCCACTACTGAAAAGATTAATGATTTTCTACAGCAGGTTTCCCTGCCAATGCTGTCCCCACAACAAACAGAGCTACTAAATTTACCATTTAGCATAGAGGAAATCCATAAAACCATAGAATCTCTTCCATCGAACAAATCTCCGGGCCCAGATGGCTTTGTGGAAGAATATTATCAGACTTTTAAACTTATCCTGTCACCATATTTAAGTAGAATATTTAACACAGCTGCCGCCTCTTCGTCCTTTCCCCCTGAAATGCTTAGTGCTTTGATAGTGACTTTGCCCAAGCCAGGGAAGGATCCTAATGCTCCTGCTAATTTTAAACCTATATAATTGTTAAACACTGACCTAAAGCTGTATGCTAAACTTATAGCGAACCGTCTAGTGGATATCATGCCCCTTTTGGTGCATCCGAATCAAGCCGGGTTTACCAGGGGACGCCAGACCTCGGACGCAACCAGGAGATTGATTAACGTCATTCACCTGGCCGGAGTTCAACGAAGGCCTTCTCTGCTTTTGGCGTTGGACGCGGAGAAGGCCTTCGACCACTGGGGGTGCATTGGGGGTACTTGGCCTTAGTTCTAAAAATTTTGGATTCTCTGGCCCGATTTTTGCAGCGATAATGGCCCTCTACTCTACACCTTCTGCTAGGGTTTACACACCAGGAGTACTGTCTATACATTTTAATATAACCAATGGAACCCATCAAGGGTGTCCTTTCTCCCCTTAATATTTAATTTAATCCTAGAACCCTTGGCGGCGTTTATCAGATCACATCAGAATATCACTGACTTCCCGTCGCCTGGATCAGACCATACTATCAGTCTATTCGCTGATGACATTATATTAATGCTTACTAACCCTGAAACTTCCCTGGCTTCGGTACATGAGACGCTTCAAATGTTTGGAGAAATTTCGTACTACAAAGTGAATGAGAACAAATCCTTCATACTAGGATTAGGTATTAGTGCATGTCTTCAGGCCAAACTCAGGTCACGGTTTCCATATATTTGGAATAATGATGGTATAAAGTATCTGGGAATTACCCTAACTCCCTCTCCTGAGAGTCTGCAACAAATTACACCCCGCTTCTTGCCTCCATGCCATCCAGACTCCAAGAATTAGATAAAGTGGAGCTCCTATGGTCATTCCGCCTTGCTGCCTTTAAAATGGTAGTACTCCCGCAGTTGATATACTTGTTCAGGACTCTTCCCATCCCAGCCCCCAATCGGTTCTTCTCTAGGGTCCAATCCCTGGTAAACAAATTTTTGTGGAGGGGGAAGAAAGTGAGATGGGCTTTTAAAAAGTCAATAGCACCTAGGAGGGCGGGTGGAGTGGGGAATGTGGTGATTAAAGACTACCATACTGCTGCAATGCTAGCACAAACGAGAACTTGGTTTCCCGGTTCATCTAGACCGCAGGAACTTGAGGAAATTCAGGCCCCACACAATAATCTTTATGATCTACTGCTGTCCAGTAACTGCCATTCTAAAGTGCTTAATACACTAGCCCCCCCCCCCCCCCCCCCGCTGAATGCAACAATAAAGGCTTGGAAAATCAACAACCCGATTCCCATACTATATACTATAGAACTGCCACTTCCTATTACCAGCCTTTATGAAATCATACCTGACTTACACATAGCTCACTGGATAGAAAGAGGTATTACTGATATAACAAACCTTATGGTGGGCCCTACCATGAAGTAATTTCGTTCTTTACAAGTTGAATTTAATTTGAAAGACAATAATTACTACCTCCAGATTCACCATTTCCTCCAAACCAATCCCCCACTCTCATTCCGTATACCATGGAAGATAGCGCTATCTTTTACTAAACAGAAGACCAATCTTAAAGGTTTTTCCTTATTCTACTATACTCTCAATAACAAGTTAATATTTTATATAAAAAAAATATTTACTAAACTTTCTAATATTGTAGAGTGGGAAAGGGACTTGGGACTATCATACTCTCAAGAGAAATGGCAGCATGCTTTACGAATTACGTATGCCGCTACTAAAAGTATTAATCTTTGGGAACTAAGGCTGCATTCACACCTGAGCGTTTTGTCGCCTGAAGCGCAACACTCAAATACGCTAGAGGGGAAAAAATACATTATACCCTATTGTTGGTGTATGAGACCCCCGGTCTCACAGATAGTCCCTGACTACCCGGCGATCAGCTCGTGTTGTGTCTGCAGGCCTGGGAGATTGGTTTCGTTTCAGAGAAGTAACATAGACGGAGACATATAATTGTGAAACCAAACTCTGTTTATTTTTGGCTCGTTTGCTGATTATAAAGAGGGGAAATAAGGGCGTACATTGTGGTTTTCAAAATACATATAACAATTCTTATAGGTTAAATGTTTTGCAGAAAAACAATCGTCATTTAGGGGATTTTTGGATTTTTAAGCGAGTAAGCATATCACCGAATATAGACATAGAAACTCATGACAAAAGGCAGCTGACTGTCTGAGTCTCTACGTGGCCCTTGATTGCAACAGAAAATAGAACAACTCAGCAAAAACACGTATACACTTATATTGCTTATGTGGCTAAAATATGTCTGTATAAAATGGAGTATATGCATACAAAATGGAGTGCAAGCTGGATTGAGCTTCTGTCATCCCCCACACCTATGAAGATGGTTCACATCTGCACGCCGATACGCCTGACGCCGAACAACTGAAGCTCAAACAAGTTCCGGACCCTTTTTGTATTGCGTATTGGGCGGTTTGGGCGTATTTGAGCATTTCCATTTCCCATAGAAAGTAATGGAAACGCTCGATTCAAGCGTCTTGCGCGACAACGAGCGTTTGCTACGGGCGTTTCGTCGCTTTAATAAATAGAACTTTTCACCCAGGCAGAAGATTAAAAAAATCTACCAACATAGCAACAAGTGATGAAAAGATGATCATTTTTCCTATTGGCTAAAATAAAAAATGTTGAAGTACAAAAACGTCGGACGACGCTGTATACAAAAGCGCAAATAAGCAGCCTTACTCAAAAACTGCTATTACGCCGGTATTTGACTACATTTAGAATATCCATATTTGACACCCGCACCTCGCCACTCTGTTGGAGGGGTTGTGGTTGTGTGGGTACCCTATTCCATATCATGTGGGATTGCTCATGTATTCGTCCACTATGGATTAAGGTGTTCGATCTGCCTGCTCGAATACTAAATCTGAAAATTCCTAAAACCCCAGGCATGGCTATCCTATCCTTGGGTGTGAATTCTCTTCCTAAAGATGCCAGAGTGATACTCACCCATATTTTATTAAGCACAAGGCTGACGATAACCCGCCAATGGAAAGACCCAATTGCTCATGCATTAAATTAAATCATTGCAGCAACTAACACTCATTGCACTTATGAGATGATGTTCACAGCATCCCAGGGTAGATTCCTAGTGTCAAACAGGCAGTGGAGGCCATGGACTGACTGGTACAAACAGAAGACTTTTTGAGTGGTACTCATATCTTGTAAACATCCACTAATGTATATAGCTGTGTAGATGCTGAATCCTCTTACCTTAGTTTAATTCTTCTCTTTCTGTTGTTTTATGTTGACGTTAATGTAATCCTTGCTTTTCGTTCCTCATCTCTTACGATATATGTTTTCTCATTCTGTATGCCTGGAGTAGAGTTCTGGTCCCGTATTGGATTGTCCTCGGCTCTTGGAGCTGTGGAGGGTTCTCGGATCTCCCCTCATGGGTCACAGCCTGAACCCAATTGGGGTGTCCAGGGGGAGATTCACCCTCTTGGCAGTGTAGGAATCAGTTGAGTAACTAATAGTAGAAATTGGAGGATAGTCTCACTAGTATACTTCTATATAATTGCCTATTTGCAAATTTGAATGAGAGTACAGTCATTGTTGTGTACCAAGGTACTGGACGATACCCTAATTTTGTGCCT